>NC_056738.1:343465248-343483186 GCF_019279795.1 Protopterus annectens | reverse complement strand
GAAGACATTTATGGGAGTCCTGCATGGCCTTTGAAAGACATGCGTGAGTGGGTGTGCCTTCGCTGAAAGTTGGGCGTTGGGCTGGCAACTCAGCACCATAAAAATCGACTGCCAACTGGGAAAAGCCGAAAAGACAAACGTGTATATATATATATATATATATATATATATATATATATATATATATATATATATATATATATATATATGGGTCTACTTCTTTTGACCTAACTCCCATTTGCCTGACACCAAATCACTGAAATTTCATTTGCCTGACACTTCATTTGCCCGACACTTCATTCGACTGACAAGTATTATTAGCAAGAAAATGGAATATGCTCCCTTCCCCACTGTAGTGCGACCCTGGAGTTAGAATATATAGTTAGGGGGGTGTGGGGGCGAAGCCCCCCACTTACTTTTCTTTTACTAAGCAATATTACATCAAAAGTTAACAATATCATATGAAATGAAGTGGGGGGCTTCGCCCCCCACACCCCCCGTTGTGGGGGGCTGTGCCCCCCACCCCCCCAACTATATATTCTAACTCCAGGGTCGCACTACAGTGGGGAAGGGGGCATATTCCATTTTCTTGCTAATAATACTTGTCAGTCAAATGAAGTGTTGGGCAAATGAAGTGTCAGGCAAATGAAATTTCAGTCAAATGGGGTCAGGCAAATGAAAGTTAGGTCAAAAGAAGTAGACCCATATATATATATATATATATATATATATATATATATATATATATATATATATATACACACACACACACACACACACACACACACATATATATATATATATATATATATATATGTACACACGTGTGTGTGTGTGTGTGTATATAGATATATATATATATATATATATATACACACACACACATTTACATATCTATCTATATATATATATATATATATATATATATATATATATATATATATATATATATATATATATATAATATACACACACACACACACACACACACACACACACACACACACACGCATATGTATATGTAGGTAGTATGCTATTGGCCCTAGGGCCTATACAAGCCTAGCCAAAAAGGTAACCTGGCTTTCGCCACCCAAGAAAATTGTTTTCCTGTGCCCATGTCAAGCAGAGCCACAGAAGTGATCCCCGGGGAGAATTTCCTATTACCCATCCAATCATCAAGAGTTTCCTTGAAGAGTGCTAATGAGGAGCTCTGTTTGACATAGGTTGTCTGTCCCAGAGTATGGGAAGTCTCTGGGACAGGAATCTATCCCATCAGCATATTCTGTTAATTGTGGTGACAAGGTTTAGGTCCCTAGAGAGTGTAGCTCGGAGGGATTGGGATAAGTGGATAGATAGATAGTGTATGTGCAGTGTAGTGTAGCTGCAATGCAGTCATTGTTGGTGTCCTGTATGTTTTTTGGTATTATGAGCTTTCGGGATTTTGAGATTCAGGATTTTGAAGTGAACCCACACACACACTATATATATATATATATATATATATATATATATATATATATATATATATATATATATAAACACACACATATGAATATAAGGAGATGAGACGCATGGCAAAGAGAGAGGTGGCGAAGGCTAAGGATAAGGCATATGGAGAGTTTTATGAGAGATTGGACATTGAAGAGGAAGAAAAGGACCTGTACCAATTGGCTAGACAGAGGGACAGAGCTGGGAAAGATGTGCAGCAAGTAAGGGTGATAAAGGATAGTGAGGGAAACATACTCACAAGTGAGGAGTGTGTGTTGAGTAGATGGAAAGAGTACTTTGGCTGATGAATGAAGAGAATGAGAGAGAAAGAAGGTTGGATGATGTGAGGATAGTGAATCAGGAAGTGAAACAGATTAGCAAGGGGGAAGTAAGGACAACTATTAAGAGCATCAAGAATGGAAAGGCTGTTGGCCCAGATGACATACCAGTGGAAGCATGGAGGTGCTTGGGTGAAATGGCAGTGGAATTTTTAACCAGATTGTTTAATGAAATTTTGGAAAGTCGGAAGATGCCTGAGGAGTGGAGAAAGTGTTTTGGTACCTATCTTTAAGAATAAGGGTGATGTGCAGAGCTGCAGTAACTACAGAGGGATAAAATTGATCAGTCACAGCTTGAAGTTATGGGAAAGAGAAGTGGAAGCTTGGTTAAGAATGGAGGTGATTAGTGATCAGCAGTATGGTTTCATGCCAGGAAAGAGCACTACAGGTGCAATATTTGCTCTGAGAGTTTTGGAGAAATACAGAGAAGGTCAGAAGGAGTTGCATTGTGTCTTTGTGGATTTATAGAAAGCATATGACAGGGTGCATAGAGAGGAGTTGTGGTATTGTATGAGGAAGTCGGGAGTGGCAGAGAAGTATGTAAAAGTGGTACAGGATATGTACGAGTGTAGTGTGACATTGGTGAGGACTGTGGTGGGGAGTGAAAGGTAGGTTTATGGTGGAGGTGGGATTACATCAAGCATCAGCTCTGAGCCCTTTCTTATTTGCAGTGGTGATGGACAGGTTGACAGATGAGATAAGACAGGAGACCCCGTGGACTATGATGTTTGCAGATGACATTGTGATATGTAGTGAGAGTAGGGACCAGTTGAGGAGATGCTGGAGAGGTGGAGATATGCTTTAGAGAGGAGAGGAATGAAGGTCAGCAGGGCTAAAACAGAATATATGTGTGTAAATGTGAGGGAGGGTAGAGGAATGGTGAGGATGCAGGGAGTAGAGTTGGTAAAGGTGGATGAGTTTAAGTACTTGGGATCAACAGTTCAGAGTAATGGTGAGTGTGGAAGAGAAGTGAAGAAGAGAGTACAGGCAGGGTGGAATGGGTGGAGAAGAGTGTCAGGAGTGATTTATGACAGACTGGTACCAGTAAGAGTGAAAGTGAAGGTCTGCAAGAGGGTAGTGAGACCAGCTATGTTGTATGGGTTGGAGACGGTGGCATTGACGAAAAGGCAGGAGTCAGAGCTGGATGTGGCAGAGTTAAAGATGTTAAGATTTGCACTGGGTGTGACTAGGATGGACAGGATTAGGAAATCAGTATATTAGGTCAGCTCAGGTTAGACAGTTTGGAGACAAAGCAAAAGAGGCGAGATTGCGTTGGTTTGGACGTGCTGAGGAGGGATGCTGGGTATATTGGGAAAAGAATGCTAAGGATGGAGCTGCCAGGTAAGAGGAAAAGAGGAAGGCCTAAGATAAGTTTTATGGATGTGGTGAGAGAGGACATGCAGGTGGTTGGTGTGAAAGAGCATGATGCAGAGGACAGGAAGAAATGGAAACAGAAGATCCGCTGTGGCGACCTTTAATGGGAACAGCCAAAAGAAGATGATGATGGTGCATACATATATATATATATATATATATATATATATATATATATATATATATATATATATATATATATACTTATACATATATATATATATATATATACATATATATATATATATATATATATATATATATATATATATATATATATATATATATATATATATATATATATATATATATATATATATATATATATATATATATGTATATATATATATATATATATATATATATATATATATATATATATATATATACACACACACACACACACACACACACACACACACACACACACACGTCTGACTTAGGCTGTCTGCTACAGATAAGTATCTTTTTGGGCTTTTTGGTTATAGTCCTCCTTGCTTTCCAGATGTACATGTCAGCTAGGAAGGAAAAGTGTGCTTGTGGAAGACAAATTCCCATAAGGGGACACACTATCAGTCTTTGTTTTGTTTAGGGGAAGGCCATGACTGTAAGTCTTGTGACATCTGCCAGTCCTTTGTACCTCAAACGTTGCATAGCCGCCTTAAAGTTATACTTAGAAAACCAAAGGCTCCAACGTTTTGCATTAACTATGGAGGGTGGGATAGGTACCTCTGAGGAGCTGCCTTGGAAGAATGCCAAAAACATTAGGCCCAACGCTATTGCTGCACATCAGGAGTCTGGTGAAACTCTCGAGGCAGATGTCTCATCGGACGTCAGTTTCACAGCTGGAACCGGGAACCATGGTGGAAGCCGGTTCAGTGGAAACCGTAGGTCCACTGAGGTTGAACATCCATCAGGCCCTGATGGTGAGGGGGGAACCACGTCTCATGATGTTGGAGAGTTCTGCTACCACCTTACCATCTGCTCCAGCATCTTACTACTGCTACTACTGTTCTTAAGAGGAAACACAGAAAAGCACAGAGTTACTGAACCAGTACCTGGATGGAAAGTCTTTTCCCAGAATTTATTCAGAGCCTTCCAGTCCTTGCAGTCCCAGGGGCTGCAGCCTCCCCTACTGCCTGTCCAGGCCTTGGAGGAGTCAGAGGAAGAACTCTGTTCTTCTGATGAATCCCTCACTTACTGTTCCCAAATTGAGTCTCCCAAGGACTTTGCTACTCCTTAGGACAAGGATACCATTAGTTGTGAATCTCTGGGGAAAAATTTTCCTTTGGGGACAGCATTACACTTATGAAAGAACATTTTAAATGGCAGGTCTCTGATGTTTCTGAGAGAGAAAGATGTATTGTGAACTCCTGAATATGGGCTAGCCTTCTCTATCTGCAGTCCCTCCTCTGTTCCAGCCTTTAATGATGCCTTTCAGGCTGCACCTCAGACCCCAGATTCTCAGCCCCCAGCATCCAAACGTCCTGATAGGTTTTTCAAGGTTCCCCAGGATGCTCAGTTCTTATTCAGGAATCCCCCTGCAGACCCAGCAGTCATTGCTTTATCAGCAGGCAAGTCTCCCACACGGCTGCCTTCATCTTCTCTATTTTCCACAGATAAGGGTAGCAGATTTATGGATAGACAGGGGAAGAAATATATTTCATCCACATTAGCCATTAGATCTTTTAGCTGTCAGACCCACATGGCATATTTATGGATAGATGGGAAGAAAATATATATTTCATCAACATTAGCCATTAGAGCTTTTAGCTGTCAGACCCACATGGCTATGTTTGTTCTAGATACCCTGTCCAAGGCCTCTGCATTAATGCCAGAAGTGCCGGATTTTCCTGATATACCTGAAGATGTCCTTCCATTTCACTGTTGCAATATTTTTAACATGAGGGATTCCCTGCCATGAGCAGCCCAACTTCCGGCCAGTATACCAGCCTTTAGGTTGTTAATACACCACATGTCGCATGTATGCTCACATCGCAAGGCGTAGTGTATAAAGATGACGTCTGGACGTATCCTCAGAACTTCTTTGCCACCAATCTGAATGCCTGTTTTGATGGTCTGATCGCCCAAGTCTTTGCTGGTTACCTAGCCATTCAGATTTGCTTTCAGCATTTGTTTTGTTGTGGGGTTTCATGCCCTCCAAAAAGGGTAAATCCCAGTGTGGGAGACCGATTCCCCATAAAGACCATTACGAGCAGTGCTTGTTTTGTTTAGGAGCTTGTCATGACCAGATGTCCTGTACTATTTTTCAGGCTTTTGTTCCAAAGACCTTACATAGTCATGTTTCATCCCTCACCATGTGTCTTGAAAACCAGCGTCTACAGCTTTTAGTGAAGAACGCTATGGAAGGTACTTCCTGGCCTGAGGGTCATCTATCTCCAAAGAAGGCGTCCAAAAAGTCAGGTCAGATTCTTTGACTTTGCCGCCTCCTCCAGAAGTCTGTCTTGAGGCTGGTGAAAGCCCAGAGGATCATCCAGTTTCTGGGCTGAATTCTTTTCCTGTGACCGTTCAGAGGCTGGTATGGATCTGGTTTCTTGCACGTCCTCAGAATTCTTGCAGATGTCAGCTTCAGATGCTTAGGGGAACCATGGCTGATTACTGAAGGGCCTAGGGGAGGGTTCCTCCAATACTGGTTAGGGAGGAAGTCCCAACTATGATTATTATCCCTTTAAAAAAGAAGCAAAAGACAAAACATATTTCTTCTGCTCCCAATGATCCTCAGTGAATGGCAGAATTGTAGGCAGGGTTTGTTCAGTGCCCTTATGGCCTTGAAGCCTCCTCAGGGTTCTCAGTCCCGGCTCCTCCTTGGTCATCTTTCCTCCCTCAAAAGGTCAAAGGATCAGGATTCTTATGAAGAAGATTCTGATGATGAATCCCTGGACTGTTCTACCCAGATTCCTTCTCCTTTGGATTATGGTTCTGAGGAGGAGTCTACTAGTCCTGAATCTCCTTTTGAGGAGCTTTCCTTTGGGGGTACAATTGCCAGGCTGATGGAGTTCTTTAAATTAGATTATCTCCTCTGTACTTTAGTAACTTGGGAACATTATGAGCTCCTTCAAATGGAATCTCCTAGATCTTTTGCTGTTCCTCCTGTTTTGGGTGCTTCATTGGATGCCTTTTCTGTATCTCAGACCCCCGACTTCCCAGTTCCCTGCTCCTAAAAAATGGATTGGTTTTATAAAGTGCCTGATGACTGCAAATTCCTTTATAAGTGTCCATCTGCTGACCTTTTGGTGGTTTCTGTGGCATCCAACAAGCCTTCTACCAAACTACTTCCTTCTAATAAAGACTGCGATACTATGGAAAGGCTGGGTAAAAAGGTTTAGCCACCCTAGCCTTTTGGCTGTTAATCGTCAGACTGATAAGACCAGATATGTTTTGGCTCACCTTTCTCAGGCGTGCCATGTTATTTGTGACCTTCCTTATTCGGGGGAAAAACTACTGCCTGGTCTCTGTTAGGGAGCTTCTTCCCAGGTAGCTTGGCATTCCATTAAATGTAGTTATGCAACAGATGCTTCTAGGGCTACTGCTTCTGGCTGTGTGTTGAGATATTCCTGGCTACTGCTTCAACCTCTGCCTGATGATTTTAAGGCCAAGTTGCTGGATACCCCTCTGGACAACAAATATTTGGTGCTGCTGCAACTGAATTTGTTCATGTCTCTGCAGGCAAAAGGCAAGGAGTTACAGGACCTGAAACATATTTTTGTTTTCCTAGTACCAAAATTCCAGAGAAACTATGCTAATAAACCGGCCTTTGTTAGAAGACAGTCTCGTCATCCTAAAGGGAAGAAGGGTGGTAGGAGGGTTCCCCCTGCCAAATCTCCACAGACCCTTCCTGCTCAGAAGCCTTCCTTTCATTATAAACCAGTTGCTCTCTGACTACCTGAGTCTTCACAGCCATATCTCTCTCTCTCTCATCGTCTTTCTTAGCGTGTTCCTGTCTGAGTAAGCATAACCCAGGATTCCTGGGTTCTTTTCATCATTCACCAGGGATATTTCATGGTTTGGAAATCTCCCCCCTCTTCATGGGCATTACTTAGCCACCTCAAGACCAGTTGCACTCTTTTCCCGGGTGCTTCAGGTCTTCTGATTCAGGGAACAATTCAAGAGCTTCCAGCAGATCAAAGGGGGAAGGGATTTTATTCCAGAATGTTTCTGGTCCCCAGGAAGGAGGGCATTTGGAGACCCATTCTGGACCTTTCTCACCTGAATACATTTCTGAGGGTCTATGTCAGATGCACGAAAAGACTTTAGCTCGAACGCTCACATGAGCGAAAATGCCAGGAATCGAAACTGATTGTGGGGTTGTGTTACAGTGAGGAGCGTGATATTTGTCTTTTCCTCACTGTAGTACGACCTCGGAGTTGGAATATATAGTTAGCGGGGGGTGTCAGTGGGTGCAACCTCCCACAATAGCAAGTTCGATTACAGGCATTTTCGCTCATGTGAGTGTTCGCAGTAAAGTTTTTTCTGTTTTATAATATAGACCCATTTCTGAAGGTTCCTTCCTTTCTAATATTGTCCCTTCAGACTTTGTTCCCTAACTGCTTTTCATCCTCTTGTTTTCTCTAGAGCCCCTAAAGATCTTTGCAGACAATACCACAGTGAATGTGGTACGGCAATAAACAAACTGGGACAAGGTCCTATTTGCTTTGCAGAGTGACACTGCAGGTTTGGGAGTTAGCAATTCAGTATCAAGTCACATTTCAGGTAGTGTACATTCCTTAAAGTCAGAATTTTTGTGGCAGTCTCCTTAGCAGGTCCATCCCACAATGTCATGATTGGATGCTTCATGGGGATGTGTTTCTGGACATTATCCACCAGTGGGGTATTTCTTGCTTCCCCTCTGAGCAGGCAGCTTCACAAATTTTGTGCCAGGACTCCATTACCTCGGGCCTGGAAATTGGACGCCCTATCTTTTTTTTCATGGAAGGAGATGCTTATTTATGCCTTCCCTCATTCCAAAAGTCCTGTGCAAGATAAAACAGGATACACCCAAAATCTTGCTGGTGACTCCCATTTGGCTCGGACAGCATTGGTTCCCTCTTCTGCACTTAGCCAAGGGCAATCATCACAAGTTACCTCACAGGGTAGATCTTCCCATGCAAGACAAGGGATCTCTCATCCGTCCCCACCTGTCCACTGTTGAACTGACACTGTGGCTGATAGGGTTTTGATTCCCTATAGGCACTTTTTTGTTCTGAGGATGTGCTTTGGGTTCTGTAGGAGGCCATAAAACCCACTATTAGGTTATCCTACTTGTCCAAGTGGAAGAAGTTTTCTGTTCGGTGTCTTTCTGTTAACCTCAACCCACTTACTGTGAATGTTTCTTTGGTTCTCATTTATTTGTGTGAATTGCTTAATGCTGGGTTGGCATAATCTTCTATTAAAGGCCACCTCTCAGCTGTTTCTGCTCATCTGCCTTTAATTCCTCCTCTGCCCTTTAGATTCTAGACCAAACAGTTCCTTAAAGGTGTCCTTCAGATTAGACCTCCCAGGAAGCCTGTTCCTCCTTCCTGGGATCTTAACTTTGTTTTGGAGAAATTGGCTCAGGCTCCTTTTTGTGAGCATTCAGCTTTATCTTCCTTACAGCATTATTCTTGGATGACTATTTTTTTTGTTAGCCATTACTTCTGCCAGATGGATGTCTGAGTTTCATGCCCTTATGGCTGTTCCTCCTTTTTTAGTTTTTCAAGACAGTGTATTTGTACCAATCTTCCTTTCGTGCCTAAGGTGGTGAATAAGTTGTCTTAGTCTATTAATTTGCCCACTTTTTTCCCTTCTCCACAATCAACTAGTGAGAAGGCGTTTCGTGTTTTAGATGTGCATAGACGACTCGGATTTTATTTGGAAAAAAAACTAAAGATTTTAGAAAATCTGATCAGCTTTTTGTTTGTTTTTAATCCTAGACCATTGGGTTTGGTGATTTCCAAGCAGACTGTTGCCTCTTGTATTTCTAAAGCCATTTCTTTTTGTTATTGTTATCATGATAAGAGCCTTCCTTATGTGGATAAGACTCTCTCTGCTAGGACTGTGGCTGGTTCTGGTACTTTTTTCAAGGGTTTAGATAGTAATTCTATCCTTGAGGCAGCTATCTGATCTTCGATGCATACCTTTACCAAGCATTACAAGTTTGTCATATCCAGAGCTAGAGCTGGTTTCCTTGGGCCATTTTTCATGGGTTCCTAGAAAGCTGTGTTAGTCCTTCCTCCTCCCTGTCGTCTTGCTGAGCTTTTGCAGTCTCCCTTGTGTTGAGTACTGCAACAGTCAAATGGAAGGACACTGTTGTGTAAAATCTTACCATAACAGTAGATGTCCTTCACTGTTGCAGTATTCACTCCCTCCCTCCTCCCCCCACTGGTCTTTTGTTCCTATGGATGTGTATGTTACCGTCTGGTATCCTAAGGGCTGGGTTCATCATGAGGCTCTCAGTTCTGAGAATGATACATCCAGATGTCACTTGTAGGGTGCATATGTGTGATGTACGGTGCATTGTTAACTTAAAGGCTTTGGTATACTGGTCGGACATCGGGCCACCCTTACCCTTGGCAGGGGATCCCTCGTGTTAGGAATACTGCAGCAATGAAGAGGAGGACATCTACTGTCATGGTAAGATTTTACATAGATGTACTTTTTACTTGCAGATTATAAAAATTAGAAACACAGTTGATGTGCTTTTGATACATTTTACTTGATCCTGGAGAAGGGGATCGGATTAGAAAGAACATGTTTTAGTTATGATTCCTTAAGGATCATAGTCTGACTGCTGTCATATCAGTACAGCGTAATTTTTTTTTGTGTGTGTGTGTGTGTGTGTGTGTGGGGGGGGGGTTAATACTTTGAGCTTACCAGTTTTGGATGCCAGATCTCACTTCTCTTTTTTCCATCTGAAGCTGTAAGCTTAACATGTTGAGAAATTTGAAGGATTAGTGGTATGCATTAAACTGACATTGCCATTTTGTTTCTAGCCCTATAAAGTTTGTATGTTCTGTGCATTTTCTACTAGTGTCAGGGCAAATGTGGCTGACACAATGCTGGATTTTTTTTCTTTTAGGTGCAGTATGGACTGGAGACAATGCAGCTGAATGGGATCACTTGAAAATTTCTATTCCCATGTGTCTTAGTCTAGGGCTTGCTGGAGTTTCCTTCTGTGGAGGTATTTTCAGTTCATTGTATTTTGTGTGCTGTGCTTCCACTTGATTTAATTGATTAGATTGAACTGTCAAGTGAACATTTTTGTAGCATTTAATTTGGGAAGTTATTTGGTCTTAATAGCCTGAACACACTTGCTTTGCTTTAAAACCCATCTGCACTTTTATTTTAATGAAACTTTTGCTGCTTGAAGTAATGCAGCACGTAATGTCAGGTCTGCTAGTAGCAAAATGCTGTAAAAGTGGAGCCTTATATGTAGTTGATAAACTAAGCAGTCTTGTTTAAAGTCAGTTATGAATTATAGTGAATAGGTTTAATAGGTAGGTTGTTTCTCTTGTTCATTTTCTGGCTGAGAACCTTTTCTCCAGAGTTCCTTGCATCCACATGAATTTTCACTAGTTATGTTTCCTTCTGTATCACAAAAAACATGCTTATGGGTGAATTTGACAGTCTTCTGAATTTCTTGTAGGTAAATATGTGGTGAGTATATATGCATTTTGTCACCAGCTAGCATCTTATCCAGAACTGGTTCTCTGCCTTACACATGGAGCCAAATCCCACAACGAAGAGTAGTAGAAAACATAAATGTTTGATTGCAGTATTTGTTTTTGCTTAATTTACACTTTAAGAATTATCTGTTTTTTGAATAATTGAAACGTAATTATATTTTTACTTTTCTTAATTTTGAGCATCCTTAAAGGGAGAGTGTCAAAGATGCAGCTTCCAGAACACACTGTTTTTTTTTTTCACTAATGCATACTTTAAGAAGTGTAAAGTGCATCTGTGTAACTCTTTCTGCACCTTTCCCCTTATTTTTAAGCAATTAGGCTCTTTTTATTTGAAGAGCGTCCCGCTCTCAGTCTGGCTCAGATAGCTCCACCCACATTGTGACATCAGCATACACACCCCCTCCCTACCGTCATCTTTTAAAATTAAACCCTAGCCTGACATTTTCCAGGATTATTTTCCTTCCCTTGGGAAACTGAACACAATCGTACTGTGGTTCCGAAGCATTTTGGCAGATTGAATAACTTACTTGGTCAGTGCAAACTTTTATGTCGGGTGGGGGGGTAGGCATCTTTCATAAACTGTTTAGGAGACGAATGGTAAACATACATTATTTGTTATTAAACAAGTAAGGTTAGCACAAAGGCCCCTTTCTGTCACATCCTGAGTCGTGTATAGTATGTTTAGGTTACAGTAATAAACATTAGGTACAAAAAGCAGAGTGTTTGTAATGACAGAATAATGTAATCGTGTGTTGAATGACTGACACAAGTTGAAAGTCATTCTATGGGTAAGAAGATGTACAAATACTTTGGATCAAATTCATGCGAATGGGCTAACAACAGTAGCCTTCCTTTCTTCCGTTTAAAATAAAGATGTTCTTCGTCTTCCATTGCTGCAGTCCTGACTATTGGGTATAGTCCGCGTCCCAGTCGGCCCGAATACCAGAGTATAAGGCTGACGTCGGTCATGGCGCCTTAGACTGACGTCAGTACGTCAGGGTACTAATGCGCATGACCGACGTCATTTCCTCAGTCTTTTTTGCCGCATGGTCCGATGCAGAAGCAATTTTGCGAGTGCAGGTTGGCGTTCTGAGATTTTCCGAAACCGGAGTTTCAGACCGAAACAGAGTTGGCTAAGTACCCGTTGGGAACATTTTGGTTTTTCTTGCCTCAGTATTTAACCGGATGTCAGAAAAGTGAATAACTGTATTTCTTGTGGGAAGCAGATACCGCATAGGGATTATCATACATTGTGTATACCTTGTTTAGGGCCTGAGCACGACGTTGTTGGTTGCCGCTCTTGTGCTAGATTTAACAAGCGCACTATTAAGAGGAGGCTAGATTGTGCTAGGTTAGTGTTTGGGACGCGTTGAAATTATAGTATGCCGCCGGATGCTCCGGCCCGCTTCATCCAAGAAGCGCAAGGACAAAACAGTGAAGCCTAGGGTGAGGAACCCGGCAGTCCCGGACGCCGGTTCTTTAGAAGGCTCAGGGAGCCAGAGGTTTTGCCAGGAGTCTCTATGGAGTCTCAGGCAGATACTTTACTGTTACAGGATGTGCCCTCTCAGGAGGTAGGCCAGGCTGAGGGGGCTTCTCAGGTAACTGTTCTTCCCTCTCTTCCCAAGGTAGTTAGGGCCTCTCCTTCTGTTGCCAAAGCTTCTTTTAGAGGTAGGCCAAGTTCAGCTTCTGTGGGGGCTTCTCCTAGCATTTCGGCCTCTGTGCCTAAGAAACATATGCTTAAAATGGCAGAAGATTTGATTACTCTGATTAGAGGTTCTATGCTCCCGCCTGATAAGAGGCCTAGGGTGGAACAGGAGTTTGATAGTTTTGAACAGTGTTCACAGGCTTCAGAGTCTTCTGTGGAAGACTTACAAGAGTTTCCTACTTATTCTGATTCTGATGTGGATGATTCCACTCCTACAGCTTCTCCTCCTGAGGATTTCTCATTTTCAGAGACTCTTCACTCCATGAGGGAGCACTTTAAATGGGAAGGCCAGGATTACTCTGATTCAGGAAAGGCTTAGGGAATTCTTGTTTTACCCCAGCATAGGCCCTTAGCTATTCCTCCTGTGTTGAATGTGGTGGAGGATGTTTTGCAGAGCTTCCCTGAACCCTGACTCCTTGCCTCCTGCTCCTGTTAAGCCTGATAGGTATTATAGGGTGCCCGAAGCTCATAAGTATTTGTTTAAGAGTCCTAGGGCGGACCCAGAAACTGTTTCTCAGGGCCTAAAGGTGTTAAAGCTTCTGTGGTTAAAAATCCTGTACCCTCTGATAAAGAGGCAAGGGCTTTGGATAGGTGGGGTAAGAAAGTATATACTTCTCCCACTCTAGCCATGAGGCGGTTGAATTGTCAGTTTCATATGCTAAAATATCAGAATTATCTCCTTTCACAATTGAAATCTAAGGTGGATGCTTTGCGCGAAGGTATTCAGTGTAAAGAATTGCTGGATTTGGTTCATGTGTCTGAACAAGTGGGTAAGCATTCTTTGCAGTGTGGTTTTGATGCTGTTCAGGCCTCCTCGAGGGTGGCTGCTACTAGTTCTGTTCTTCGCAGACATGCCTGGTTGAAGGATCAGAATTTAGCTGAGCATGTTAAGACCCGGATTTTGGATGCTCCTTTACAGTCTGATGTGTTGTTTGGACCGCCTGTGGAAGCAGTTTTAAAGAAAATGGAGGACAAAGCTAAGTCTATGCAGACTGTTAAAGATTTTTTGCAGGTGCAGCCTCCGAAGTTTAGTAGAAATTGGCCTGCTAAGGGGTGGACATATCCTGCTTATGGTTCCCAGTCTAGGGGTAGGTCTAGACGTGGTAGGGGCAGGGCTCAAGGTTGTTTAGGCCTAGATCAGAGTTCACCTGCTCAGACTTCTGGTGAGGGCAGGGGTCAGTCCTTTCGTAAGCAGACCCAATGACCTGCCTTTTCAGCTGCCAGTGGATTCTCGCCTGGCAGCTCCTTTGGGTGGAAGACTGTCTCTTTTCAAAGAAAATTGGGATTTAATCACTCAAGACAGATGGGTGCTGGATATCATTCATCACGGTTACAGATTTTATTTCCACACAATGCCCCTTTCAAAGGCATGCCAGATGTTCCTCCTCCACAAAGAAAAAGAGGCTCACAAGCAAGTTTCTCAGTTACTCCAGATAGGGGCCATTCAGCCAGTCCCTGTATCAGAAAGGGGCTTGGATTTTATTCTGCCTGTTCCTAGTACCAAAGAAGGGGAACACGTGGAGACCAATTTTGGATTTATCTATCCTCAACACTTATCTGGACATTCCCAAGTTCAAGATGTTGACGTTACAACAACTGCTACCTCTGCTGGGCAAAGATCACTGGATGGTAACTTTAGATCTCAAGGAAGCTTACCTTCATGTGCCTATAAGGCTAGGTTGCAGAAAGTATCTGCGGTTTCGAACTGGAGATTTTCATTATCAGTTCTCTGCATTGCCCTTTGGCTTATCTACTGCGCCCAGAGTATTCACAAAGGTTCTGGCCACAGTGATAGCTTACTTCAGGCTTCAAGGCATTCAAATCTATCCTTACTTGGACGACTGCCTGATTCTGGCTCAAGAAAAGGAAGACCTTCTACAGCATCTGGAATATGTCATAGCAGTGCTAAGATGCCTGGGGTATTCTGTGAACGAAATAAAGTCCAGTCTAGTACCCTCTCAAGACATGTGCTTTCTGGGTGTGAGACTGGATACAGCAGCCCAGATGGCCTTTTTAACCCCGGACAAACAAAACAGTCTGTCACTTTACTTCCATCAACTATCTCATCAGTCCGTGCTGACTGCAAGGACAGTCCTTCAAGCATTAGGGTTCATGGCATCTTGTATTCTGGTGCTTCCCAATGCCAAACTGCATATGAGGAAGCTGCAATGGTATCTCAAAATGTATGGACACAGCACTGCCAGGATTTGGACACTGTCATTCAAATAATACCTTGCCTTCAAAAGGAATTCTTGTGGTGGGCTCAGGAATGTCACCTAAACAAGGGACTCTCTGTGACCCGGCCAGAGGCGAGTCAGATTTTAACGACAGATGCCTCGGACACTGCTTGGGAGCTCATCTAAATGGAAAGTGGATACAAGACAAGTGGCCTGCCAGACTACAGCATCTACATATCAACATGAAGGAGATGTTAGCAGTCCAGTTTGCATTGATGGCTTTCAAGGAGTTACTTCTTCCAGGGCAGGTGTTGATTCTAACAGACAACACAACTGTCATGTGGTACATCAACAAGCAAGGGGAACACATTCTTATCCTCTATGCAGGCAAGCAATGATTTTATGGGAGACTGCGTTAAGCCTGCAACTAACTCTTCAGGCAAGGTTTCTGCCAGGAGCACAGAACTCTAGCAGATGTGTTAAGCAGACAAATCATGGATCCCCACGAGTGGAAACTGGATCTTCATGTATTTCAGAAATTGACAGTGTCATGGGGAACTCCAGACATAGATCTGTTCGCTTCTCCACTAAACCACCAGCTGCCAAAGTATTGCACAAAGGGGTTTCATCACACAGCTTGAAAGTGGATGCTCTGTCTCTCAGTTGGAAAACCTTCATGTCTATGCCTTTCCACCTCTGCCTCTTCTTCCAAAGGTATTATTAAAGGTCAGACAAGACAGGCCAAGGATGATTTTGATAGCTCCAGATTGGCCTCGGCAACACTGGTATCCACTACTACAGAGTCTGGTAAGGAAGCCTCCATGGCCTTTACCTCTGATTCCTCATCTGTTATCTCAGAAGGATGGTCATCTGCTCAATGTCAAGCTTCACTCTCTTCATCTAACAGCCTGGCATATTCTCTCTTGAAGCACAGCAGGTCTCAACTTCCTCAGCAAGTTTTAAATGTGATTATGGAAGCTAGAAGACCTAGTACAAGGAAGGTGAACGCAGACAAATGGAAGAGATTTTTATTTTGGAGTACAGCAAAGAATTTGGAGATTTCTGAGCCTAATTTGAGTGTGGCTCTTCAATATCTTACTGAGTTATTGGACAAAGGTTTGTCCTTCTCTTCCATTAAGATTCATGCTGCAGCAATTTCAGCTCATTATGATTGTGACCCACCTTTGTTTCGGCATCCTTGGTGCAAGCAGTTTCTTAGAGGGCAAAGAATATAAGACCCCCTACGTGGAGCTCCTACTCCTGCTTGGGATCTCAATTTTGTGTTGGAAAAACTTACTCTACAACCTTTTGAGCCTGCGGCTACTGCTGAGTTGAAATACTTGTCATGGAAGACTGCTTTTCTGTTGGCCATTACTTCTGCAAGAAGGGTGTCTGAGTTGCAGGCCCTTATGGCAGTAGAGCCCTTTTGATTTTCCATAAGGATAGGTATCATTACGTACTAATCCTTCCCTTTATGCCTAAGGTGGTTTCTAGTGTGGCTTTAAACCAAACTATTCATTTGCCTACTTTTTATGCAGATCCCCAAAATAAAGGGGAAAAGATTTTGCACACTTTAGATGTACACAGGCAATTGAGATATTATTTAAGCAGGACTAAGGATTTTAGGCAGTCTCAGCAGTTGTTTGTTTCTTTTTGCCTTGAGTTCACAGGGCAAGCCTGTGTCAAAACAAACTATTTCCGGTGGATTGGCTTTTGCATTGCATTTGTTATTCCCATCATGGCAAGGAGATTCCAGCTGGGATTAGGCCTCATTCCACTAGGGCTACTGCCACTTCAACAGCATTTCTAAGGGGTGGCAACTAAGGATATTTTGGAAGCAGCTACTTGGAGTTCAGTGCATACTTTCTCTAAGCATTATCATCTTCCTATCTACTCTAAGTCTAGGGCTGGTTTTGCCACTGCTGTTTTGCAAGGCATGTTATCAGCTCCTACTTCCTTATAATTTGCCAGCCTCCCTTCCTCTGCTTTGGGATTCTACCCAATAGTCAGGACTGCAGCAATGGAAGACGAAGAACATAGTACAGTTTTGTACCTACCATAAATGTAGATGTTCGAGGATTCCATTGCTGCAGTCCAATTACCCTCCCTCCTTCCCTCTGTGTTTAGGGGTGGTTGTGTAGGTGAGTTTACATGCTTATATTTTTGTATATATTGTTGTATATATTGTACATGTTTTTTGGTGCAGGTTTTTTGGGACTTGTCTTTTTGGGTCTTCTGACATCTGGGGCAAGAAAAGACTGAGGAAATGACGTCGGTCATGCGCATTAGTACCCTGACGTACTGACGTCAGTCTAAGGCGCCATGACCGACGTCAGCCTTATACTCTGGTATTCGGGCCGACTGGGAAGCGGACTATACCCAATAGTCAGGACTGCAGCAATGGAATCCTCGAACATCTACATTTATGGTAGGTACAAAACTGTACTTTAATGTTCCCCTCGTATCAGTTAAGGATTGGTTCTGGCTAGTAAACCCAATAATTTCACCTAACAAAATTGCTATTTGTAACTCTTTCCCCCTTTCTCATTACTACATGTACCACTCAATGTAAATTAACCTTTTAATAACTGGTGGCAGTCCAACGTACACATTATCATAACCAGGAAGCTGTGCTTGTTCATGCAGCAAATCTGGCTGTCACCAGTCCTTGACCTATTTTTTTCGAGCAAGACAAAATATATCTGGTAAATATGTTATGTTTAGGAGACACATGTGATCACTTTCTTATAAGTATTAGAGAAAACTATCATACTGAGATCGAAGCCCGTTAATTTATGATGAAAACATAATAAAGTACGAACATTCTACAACAGAAATGTGCATTTTTAATAATAGCTTGAAACAGTCTGTTGACATTTAATTTAGAGAGTATGTCATGGTTCATAGTAACACATACCTCTCCTACTATGGAGTTTTGACATTTGAAAAGGTATTCACATTCTAACACTTACACGAGTGTTTTATTTGCTGGGTTCACTTGATGTACGAGTTTTCCTATGAAAACACCGAAGTGGGACAATATTTAAACCACTTATTTGTCAGTGACAGTGACAGATTTTCACTTTCACTGCATACAGATGTCTTACAACAGGGTGGTCAACAACAAAGGAGGAAATAAAAGCAAAATTGTCCAAAGTATTCTAAATTATGTGA
>NC_056738.1:343317945-343464748 GCF_019279795.1 Protopterus annectens | reverse complement strand
AACAAGATTCTGTTTCTTCTGACTCTTCTAATGACCTGGATTTGTCCATACCTACTTATGAGGACTCTGATGCAGAGGATTCCATTCCCTCTGCTTCTCCCCCTGAGGATTGTTCTTTTCGGGATAACTTTACGTACCTTAAGGGAGCATTTCCACTGGGAAAGTCAGGATTTTTCAGAATCCAAAAAGAGGCTTAGGGATTTCCTTCTTCCTCAGCACAGGCCTTTGGCTATACCTCCTGTACTAGACATTGTTGATGTGTTTTCGGAATCCAGTATGGCCCCTGATTCCCTGCCTCTGGCCCCTAGTAAACCAGACAGATACTACAGGGTTCCTGAGTCCCACAAATTCCTTTTCAAAAATCCTGTTGCAGACTCTGAAACCATTTCGCAACGGGCCCAAGGGCATTAAGACTTCCTACCCCTTCTGATAGAGATTCCAGGGCGCTGGATAGATGGGGTTAAAAGGTTTATACTTCTGCAGCCTTGGCAATCAGAGCTTTAAACTGTCAATTCCATATGCTAAAATATCAACAGCATATCATGGGACTGCTTAAACAGAAAATGATGTTGATTTCTGACTGTGTGGAAAAGAAGGATTTACAGGATTTATTGCATTCAGCTGAACAAGTTGGCAAACATACTTTGCAATCTGGTTTTGATTCTTTGGAGGCCTCTTGCAGGGCTGCTGTTACTGGGTCTGTGCTTAGAAGGCATGTTTGGCTTAAGGAGCAGTCTCTGCCTGATCATGTTAAAGCAAAACTGTTGGATGCTCCTTTGCAGCAGGACCGTCTGTTTGGCAATAAGGCTGAAGAAGTTCTAAAAAAAGATGGAAGATACGGCTAAATTATGCAAACTGTGAAAGATTTCTTACAGGTACAACCTCCAAGATTTAGTAGGCACTGGGCTACTAAGAACTGGTCCTTTCCAGCTTCTTCCAGAGCCACTCAAACCAAACCCAGACATTCCAAAACCACCAGGTTTCAGTCCCAAGGGACTTTCAGAGCTAAGCAATGGGGTGCTTCCACTTCCAAATCTGGAAATAGCAAGACAGCACCCTATGGTAAACAGTCTCAATAACTTTCCTTTAAAATTACCAAGCACTTGCCTCTTAGCCGCCCCTTTGGGGGGGAAACTGGCTCTTCATGCAAAAAACTGGCAACTTATAACCCAGGACAAATGGGTTTTAAATTAAGTTTCATAGGGATACAGATTTCATTTCCACACGTTGCCAACTTCAAATGGGTGGCCAGACCTGCCCCCAAATCAGTGGGCAGAGGCTCAGAAACAAGTACTTTCCCTCCTAAACATGGGGGCTATTCAACTAGTGCCAGAAGAGGAAAAGTGACAAGGTTTCTATTCCATACTTTTCCTGGTACCCAGAAAAGACAAATCATGGCATCCAATTCTGGATCTGTCCATTCTAAACACCTTTCTGGACATTACAAAATTCAAGATGTGACTGTTCACCAGATGTTCGTGTTACACTGCTGCAGTCATTACACTTGGGTTATCCTGCCATCAGGCGGTTCCCCAGTTGACCTGAGTTCCAAAGTCTTGGGCCGGCGTCCGTTGCTGTCGCCTCCTCCCTGACGTCAGTGCGACAGGGGTATATAAGATGTAGCCAACGCCATTTTCTCCAGTCTTTCTTGCCGTGCGGTGCCCAAAGCAAAAGCAGTTCGCAATTGCCGGTTGGCAGTCTCCTGAGATTTTCATTACGAATCCAGAACCAAAGTCTTATACAAAGCTAAGTACCCCATTAGGGAAACATTTTCTTGCCTCAGACCGATTTCAGTAAAAGTTAATAACTGTATTTCTTGTGGGAAGCAAATACCTCATGAGGATTTCCATTCCTATTGTATCCCATGCCTAGGCCCAGACCACGACGTCACTGGTTGTCAGTTTTTTGCTAGGTTTAACAAGCGCACTATTAAACATCGGTTTGATTTTGCCCGACATTATTTTGGTAGAAAATTCAATTATACCATGCCGTCGGAACTTCCGGAATACACAAAAAGCGCAAAGACAAGGATAGGCATCCGAGGCCCAAAACTGACGATGAAGCCTCTTCTAGGCCAGTCGCCGGTTTTGCGGTTTTCAGCGAGGCACCTTTGCAGCCCCTGACCGCTTTTGTAGAACCACAAGCCGCCTCTGTCTCCCACGTGGAGACGGCTGGGCCTTCGGATGCACAAGTTCTTCATCCTACCGAGACTAACCTTTCAGAGGGATCCGGAGTAGCTCAGCAACCCACAGCTACAGAGGGTGTTTTCAGACCTACTCAGTTAAGCATTAAACCCACAGCTAAGTCTAAGCCTCCTTTAAAGTCAAAGAAACCAATACAGCATTCTCCAGGACAGGCCTCCATGCCCAAGAAACAAATACTCAAAATGGCCGACGACCTAATCACTCTGATCAGGGGGTCCCATCCCCCGCCTGATAAAAGGCCTAGACAGGATGCAGATTATGACTCATCCGACCAGGTGTCCATCTCTTCTGATTCATCCTCAGACCTAGGATACTCTTTACCCCCTTATGAGGATTCTGTTGCTGAGGAATCAATTCCATCAGCCTCACCGCCTGAGGACTACACCTTTGGGGAATCCCTACATACCATGAGGGAGCATTTTCACTGGGAAGGGCAGGATTGCTCAGAATCCAAGAAAAGGCTCAGAGACTTCATTTTATTACCTCAACACAGACCCCTTGCTATTCTGCCAGTGTTAGATATTGTGGATGATGTGTATACTGAATCCAGCTTAAATCCTGATTCCTTGCTTCCAGCCCCTGTTAAACCTGACAGGTACTACAAGAGTCCCTGACTCTCATAAATTTCTGTATAAAAGCCCTGTAGCTGACCCTGAAACTATTTCTCAGGGACCCAAAGGAGTTGAGGCCTCATCAGCCAAGAATCCAGTTCCCTCTGACAGAGATTCTAGAGCATTAGACAGATGGGGAAAGTAAGTATATACGCCTGCAACTTTAGCAATGAGAGCCTTAAATTGCCAGTTTCACATGTTAAAATATCAGCAATTTTTACTGTCTCAGTTAAAAAAAAAATGCTTCCAGAATCAGATCCTCCTAATTTTAAAGAAATGCAGGATTTATTGCATGCAGCTGAACAAGTGGGAAAGCATACTTTGCAATGTGGTTTTGATTCTCTAGAGGTCTCCTGCAGAGCAGCAGTTACAGGCTCTGTCATTAGAAGACATGCTTGGTTAAAAGAACATACGTTACCAGATCATGTTAAAGCAAAATTATTGGATGCACCTTTGCAGCAGGATGTGTTCTTTGGAGTTGAGGCAGAATAGGTATTAAAGAAAATGGAGGATAAGGAAAAATCTATGCAAACGGTGAAGGAGTTCTTACAGGTTCAGCCTCCTAGATTTAGCAGAAACTGGCCAACTAAGAATTGGTCCTTTCCAATTACAGAAAGACCTCAAAGGGGAAGATACAGACGTCCAAGAGGTAGAGGTCAGACACAAGGTCCTTACAGGCCTCGACAGTGGGTTACATCAGGCCAGAAAGAAGGGGAAGAACCATATAAAAAGCAGCTCCAATGACTTCCCACTACAGCTGCCAAACAAATCCTTCTTGGCAGCCCCATTGGGAGGAAAACTGGCACTCTACCACAATTGGCAAATGATCACCAAAGACAAATGGGTTCTCAACATTGTATTTCAAGGTTACAGGTTCCACTTTCACACTCTGCCAAGGTTAAAAGGAATGTCAAATCTGCCACCAAATCAATGGGCAGAGGCTCAAAAACAAATTACAGCACTCATGGATATGAGAGTTAGTCAAAAGGTACCATCACAGGAGCAAGGACAAGGATTTTACTCAAGACTCTTTCTGGTACCCAGAAAGGACAAAGCCTGGAGGCCCATTCTGGATCTTTCATCTCTAAACACTTACCTGGATGTTCCGAAATTCAAAATGTTGACATTACAGCAGCTTCTTCCCATGCTGTGCAAGAAAGCTTGGCTCTTGACTTTGGACCTCAGAGGCATACCTGCATGTCCCTATCAGACAAAATTGCAGAAGATGCCTCCGATTCATAGCAGGTTCAATGTACTACCAATTCTCTGCACTGCCCTTTGGCTTATCTACTGCACCCAGTGTCTTCACAAAGTGCCTGGCACGAGTAATTGCATTTTGCAGACCGAAAGGAATTCAAATTTATCCTTACCTGGACGACTGCCTGATTCCAGCAGAGAGCAAAGATATTCTTCTAAAGCATCTGGCGTTTGTAAAAAAGTTAAGTTGCCTGGGGTACACAGTAAACGAAAAGAAATCAAAACTAGTGCCCTCACAAGAGATTATATTCCTGGGTGCCATCTTGAACACAACGGCCCAGATGGCTTATCTCACGCCAGACAAACAAGGATAACTGATTCAATACTTTCAATTGATGGCAACAAAGACCCAACTCCCTGCAAGAAAAATTCTGCAGGCCTTTGGTTACATGGCATCCTGCATACTACTAATTCCACATGCCAGACTGCATATGAGGAAACTACAATGGTACCTGAAGAATGTATGGTCTCAACACTGTCAAAGTTTGGGAACAGTTATACCACTAATCCCTTGCCTTCAACAGGAGTTTCAATGGTGGACTCAAGCTTGTCACCTCAACAAGGGACAGCCTTTTACACAACCCACAGCCAGGCAAACACTGACAACAGATGCATCGGATTACGCCTGGGGAGCACACATGGCAGACAAATGTATTTAGGGCACGTGGCCTGCAGAACAAAAGCATCTTCACATCAATCAAAAAGAGATGCTAGCTGTACAAAATGCGCTTATAGCTTTCAAGGACCTGCTATATCCTGGACAACTACTACTAAAGGCAGACAACACCACAGTTATGTGGTACATAAACAAGCAAGGGGGCACTCACTCCTACCCCCTATGCAGACAAGCTATGACCCTGTGGAACACAGCTATAAACCTTCCAAGTTCATCTGCAACCACAATTCCTGCCAGGAGAGAAAAACACACTGGCAGACTTCTTAAGCAGAAACATCATGGATCCCCACGAATGGGAGTTGAATCCACAAATATTCAGAATGATAACACAGAAATGGTGGAGCCCGTA
The DNA here is from genome assembly GCF_019279795.1 of Protopterus annectens. NCBI lineage: Eukaryota > Metazoa > Chordata > Ceratodontiformes > Protopteridae > Protopterus > Protopterus annectens. The sequence continues at coordinate 343,459,651 of NC_056738.1, read as the reverse complement.
CATAGATCTGTTTGCATCCCTATTAAACTGCCAGCTACAAAAATTCTGCACAAGGAGTTATCCACAAGCATGGAAAGTGGATGCCCTTTCATTCAGCTGGGACAACCTACAAGTATACGCTTTCCCACCACTACCTCTCCTGCCAAAGGTACTCATAAAAGCCAGGCAGGAAGAGCCAAAGATGATCCTGATTGCACCAGACTGGCCACGCCAGCACTGGTACCCAATCTTAAGGAGCTTAGCACAAGAACCACCCTGGATTTTGCCTCAAGTCCCACATCTGCTGACTCAGCACAACAAGCAAATACTACGCAGCCAGCTAAATACCTTAAACCTAGCTGTATGGAAGATTCCTTAGTCAAGCAAGCAATGCCTCTCTCCAAAGCTGTTATGGATGTCATTCTGGAGGCCAGAAGGCCTAGTACCAGGAAGGCCTATTCGGATAAATGGAAGAGATTCTGTGCCTGGAACCAAGCTCACAGCCTTGACCCTCTTGTCCCAAACATTCCTCAGATACTACAATATTTAACTGAGATGCTAGACAAAGGACTCTCCTTTTCATCCATCAAGATCCGCGCTTCTGCCATCTCTGCTCATTACAACACGGATCCACCAATTTTCTCTAATCCTCTGTGAAAACAGTACCTCAGAGGGGCTAAAAACATAAGACCGCCGCATAGAGCACCTACTCCAACTTGGGACCTCAACTTTGTTTTGGAGAAGCTAACTTTACCTCCTTGAGCCAGCCAACACAACAGAATTAAAATATATCTCTTGGAAAACTGCACTGCTCCTGGCAATAACATCAGCAAGAAGAGTTTCAGAATTACAGGCACTAATGGCAGTGGAAACTTTCCTCATTTTCCACCAGGACAGGGTGTCTTTAAGAACTAACCCTACTTTTATGCCAAAGGTGGTATCCAGTGTGGCTCTAAACCAAAGTATTCACCTGCCAACTTTTTATCCTAAACCACAGAATAAAGGGGAGAGACTACTGCACTCTTTGGAAATTCACAGGTAGTTACACTTCAACTTGGACAAAACCAAAGCTTTCAGGAAATCTGAGCAATTATTGGTAGCATATGCTGCAGGAGCACAGGGAAAGGCCATTTCAAAACAGACCATTTCAAAATGGATAGGACATTGTATACGTTTCTGCTACACATACCATGGAAAACCTGTACCTAGCAGCATTAGATCTCAATCCACCAGGGCAACAGCCACTTCAACTGCCTACCTCAGGGGAGTACCTACCAAGGATATTTTGGAAGCAGCAACTTGGAGTTCTGTACATACTTCCACCAAGCATTACCATCTGCCTCTATACTCTAAATCCAGAGCTGGCTTCACTGCTGCAGGGCCTTATAGCCACCCCTAATGCCTTATAGAACCAGCCACCCTTCCTCAGCTTTGGGATTCTACCCAAGTGTAGTGATTGCAGCAGTGTAACACGATGAACATAGTACAGTTTTGTACCTACCATAAATGTAGATGTTCGAGTGTATACACTGCTGCAGTCCAGGTTACCCTCCCTCCTTCCCCTCTTACTGGCTGGTACGTACCTATGTCTTCTACCCTTACTACCTATGGGGAGTATTTGCGGGCAAATGTAAATTGTTTTTTGCTTTTATTATGTATGTTTTATTAGCAATTGGAATTGCCTACCTATTTAGAGGCACCTGACATCTGGGGCAAGAAAAACTGAAGAAAAAGGCATCGGCTGCACCTTGTATACCCCTGTCGCACTGACATCAGGGAGGAGGCGACAGCAACCGACGCCGGACCAAGACTTTGGAACTCAGGCCGACTGGGGAACCGCCTGACGGCAGGATAACCCAAGTGTAATGACTGCAGCAGTGTATACACTCGAACATCTACATTTATGGTAGGTACAAAACTGTACTTTACTTCCTGTGCTAGGCAAGGAGGCCTGGTTGTCAACTCTAGATTTAAAAAAGGCTAACCTGCATATCCCAATCAGGGAATCTTGCAGAAGATACCTACTCTTCAAAGCAGGCTACTTGCATTATCAGATGTTCTTCGTGTTTCACTGCTGCAGTCAATACATTTGGGTAATCCTGCTGGCAGGTTGCCCTCACCCAGCCTGAATTCCAAAGTCTTGGGTCCTGCATTTTCTTCAGTCTTTCTTGCCGCGCGGTGCCTGATAAGAGGCCTAGGCAAGACACTGACTATGAATCTTCAGATCAGGTTTCTATTTCTTCTGATTCCCCTTCTGAACCTGAATATTCTCTTCCCCCCTATGAGGATTCTGATGCTGAATAATCTATACCATCAGCATCTCCTCCTGAGGACTATTCCTTTGGGGAAACATTGCACACCAATGAGGGAGCATTTCCACTGGGAAGATTTTTCAGAATCTAGAAAGAGGCTCGGGGATTTTCTATTACTACCTCAGCACAGGCCTCTAGCCATTCCACCTGTGTTAGATATTGTAAATGTGTTTTCAGAGTCTAGTCTGACCCCTGACTCCTTATTCCCAGCTCCTGTTAAGCCTGACAGATATTACAGGGTTTCCTGACTCGCACAAATTTCTTTTTAAAAACCCTGCTGCTGACCCAGAAACTATATCACAGGGTCCAAAGGGGGTTAAGGTTTCCACTGCAAAAAACCCAACCCCCTCTGACAGAGATTCAAGGACACTGGATAGATGGGGAAAAAAGGTTTACACCTCTGCAACTTTCGTATGCTTAAGTATCAGCAACATGTCATGGGATTGCTTAAACAGAAAATGTTGTTAAATTCTGAGTGTGCCGTAAACAAGGAAATGCAAGATTTATTGTATGCAGCAGAACAAGTTGGAAAACATACTTTGCAATTTCGTTGTGATTCTTTGGAGGGCCCCTGCAGAGCCGCAGTTACATGTTCTGTAATTAGAAGGCATGCTTGGTTAAAAGAACAAAATCTGCCTGTTCATGTTAAAGTTAAATTACTAGATGCACCTTTACAACATGATACTTTGTTTGGTGTTAAAGCAGAAGAGGTGTTAAAGAAAATGGAGGACAAAGCTAAATCTATGCAAACTGTCAAAAATGTTTTACAGGTACAGCCACCTAGGTTTAGTAGACACTGACCTACAAAAAATTGGTCCTTTCCTGTGTCAGGCAGACCTAGACGCCCTAGGGGCAGATCCCAGGCGCAAGGTCCTTATAGGCCCTAGCAATGGGGTGCTTCTACCTCCAAAGCTGGAGAAGATAAATCACAAACATACAGAAAACAGTCCCAATGACTTCCCCCTGCCGACACCAAGCACTTATCTTCTGGCAGCACCCTTAGGGGGAAAATTAGCACTTTTTGTTCAAAATTGGCACATCATAACCCAGGACAAGTGGGTTCTAAACATAGTGTCACAAGGCTACAAGTTCCACTTCCATAGTCTACCAAAGGCAAACAGCTGGCCAGATCTGCCAAAAAATCAATGGGCAGAGGCACAAAAACAAGTCTCATCCCTCATGGACATGGGGGCCATTCAACAAGTACCAGAGCAAAAGCAGGGACAAGGATTTTACTCAAGACTGTTCTTGGTACCCAGAAAGGACAAGGCCTGGAGGCCAATACTGGACCTATCTATTTTGAACACTTTCCTGGATATTCCAAAATTCAAAATGTTGACTTTGCAGCAGCTTCTGCCCATGCTGGGCAAGAATACTTGGCTTGTGACTTTAGACCTAAAAGAGGCATACCTGCATGTTCCAGTCAGACAGTCATGCAGAAGATACCTAAGATTCAAGGCAGGTTCATTGCATTACCAATTCTCTGCACTGCCCTTTGGCTTATCTACTGCGCCCAGGGTCTTTACAAAGTGCCTGGCAACAGTAATTGCATTCTGCAGACAAAGAGGAATACAAATATATCCTTACTTGGACGACTGTCTCATTCATGCAGAGAACAAGGACATTCTTCTTCAGCATGTGGCGTTTGTGAAAAGGCTTCTAACATGCCTCTAGGGTACACAGTCAACAAAAAGAAATCAAAACTAGTACCCTCACAAGAGATAATATTCCTGGCTGCAAGCTTGAATACAACTGCCCAGATGACTTATCTCATGCCAGACAAAGGCAACTGAATACCTATTTCAAAAAGTTGACAACAAAGGCCCAGTTATCTGCAAGAAAAATTCTGCAGGCTTTGGGCTTCATGGCATCCTGCCTCCTACTAATTCCATATGCAAGACTGCATATGAGGAAACTTCAATGGTACCTAAAGTGTTTGGACTCATCATTGCCACAGCCTGGAAATGGTCATTACTCTCATTCCCTGCCTGCAACAGGAGTTTTGATGGTGGGCAAAGGCTTGTCACCAGAACAAGGGACAGCCATTCACATTACCTCCAACCAGGCAGACAGCAACAACGGAAGCATCAGACTCTGCCTGGGGAGCCCACATGGCAGGAAGATGCATTCAGGGCACATGGTCCTCAAACCAAATGCATCTACATATTAATCAAAAAGAGATGTTAGCTGTTCAAAATGCCCTGGCAGCCTTCAAGGACCTACTTCATCCGGGGCAACTACTGATAAAGGCAGATGACACCATGGTCATGTGGTATATAAACAGGCAGGGGGGCACACATTCTTACCCCTTTTGCAGACTAGCCGTGACCTTGTCGGACACAGCTTTGACTTACCATGTACATCTGCAGGCACAATTCCTGCCAGGTAAGGAAAATACTCAGGCAGATGACCCAAGCAGAAACCTCATGGATCTCCACGAGTGGAAGCTGAATCCACAAGTCTTCAGCATGATAAGGAAATGGGGATGCCCTGACATATATCTATTTGCCTCCCTTCTCAATTACCAACTGGACAAACCTATCAGTATATGTCTTTCCGCCACTGCCTCTCCTCCCCAAGGTGCTCCTAAAGGTCAAACAGGAGAAGCCAAAGATGATACTGATTGCCACAGACTGGCCACGCCAGCACTGGTATCCAATACTAAGAAACTTATCTCTATACCCAGCTTGGACCTTACCTCAAATACCTCGACTACTGTCCCAGCAAGACAAAATCAGATCATGTACTGCCAGCTCAGGACATTAAATTTGGCAGCATGGCGAATAATGTAGTCACACAAAAAATACCTCTCAGTAAAGTTGTGATGGATGTCATTCTGGAAGCCAGAAGGCCTAGTACTAGAAAGTCTTATGCTGGAAAATGGAAGAGATTATGTGCCGTGAACCAGGCACAATGAACTGATACAGCGGTACCAAATATTCCTTATATTTTGCAATACTTAACTGAGATGCTGGACAGAGGCCTATCTTTTTCATCAATAAAAAATCATGCCTTTGCTATTTCGGCTCATTACAATACAGAGTCACCACTTTTTTTCTCACCCTTTATTAAGGCAGTACCTCAGAGGAGCCAAACATTTAAGACCCCCAAGGAGACTACCAGTACCTGCATGGGACCTCAACTATGTCTTGGAAAAGCTCACCCTGCCTCCTTTTGAGCCAGCTGCTACTGCTGATATGAAGTTTTTATCTTGGAAAACAGCTCTGCTCTTAGCAATTACTTCTGCAAGACGAGTTTCAGAGCTACAGGCACTCATGGCCTTGGAACCTTTCATCATTTTTCATCCAGACAGGGTCTCCCTTAGGTCAAAACCAACATTTATGCCTAAAGTAGTGTCCAGTGTGGCTCTTAACCAAGCCATCCATCTGCCAGCCTTTTACCCACATCCACAGAACAAGGGGGAGAGAATTCTGCATTCTTTGGACGTGCACAGACAGCTTAGATTCTACTTGGACAGAACCAAAGCTTTTCAGAAAGACAGAGCAATTACTAGTGGCATATGCTGCAGGATCACAAGGAAAGCCCATCTCATAGCAGACTATATCTAAGTGGTTAGGCCACTGCACTCGTTTTTGCTACTTACACCATGGCAAACCAGTGCCTAAGGGCATTAGGCCTCATTCCACCAGAGCTGCATCCACCTCGGCAGCCTTTCTCATGGGGGTTCCAACCACAGACATTTTAGAGGCCGCTACTTGAAGTTCGGTGCACACATTTACAAAGCATTATCATCTGGCACGCTACTCTAAATCCAGGGCAGGCTTTGCCACTGCAGTTCTGCAGGGCCTCATAGCCGCTCCTACTGCTGTCTAGTTCCAGCCTCCCAACCATAGCTTTGGGACTCTACCCAAATGTAATGACTGCAACAGTGAAACACGAAGAACATAGTACAGTTGTGTACACTTACCATAAATGTAGATGTTCAAGTGTATTCACTGTTGCAGTCCAGGTTACCCACCTGCCTTTCCCCTTTTTTCTTTTGGATCTTATCTTTCCTTCTCTGATTTATACTACCTATGTGGTGTATTTGCTTATAGATGAAGGTAAAATTTATATTGTTGTATTTCTGAATATATATATATATATATATATATATATATATATATATATATATATATATATATATATAAAATTTGTCTACCCTTCTTTTGGGGGCACCTGACATCTGGGGCAAAAAAAACTGAAGAAAATGCATCAGCTGTTTCTTTTATACCCCTGACGGCCTGACGTCAGGGAAGGGGCGACAGCAGCCGACGCAGGACCCAAGACTCTGGAATTCAGGCCAGCTGAGGGCAACCTGCCAGCAGGATTACCCAAATGTAATCACTGCAACACTGAATACACTCTAACATCTACATTTATGATAAGTGTACACAACTGTACTTTCTCTGCACTGCCCTTTGGGTTGTCTACTGCACCCAGGGTATTCACAAAGTGCCTGGCTCCAGTAATTGCATTTTGCTGGCAAAGAAATATTCAGATATGTCCATACCTGGACGATTGTCAAATTCGGGCAGAAAACCAGGCCATTCTTCTAAAACATCTGGCGTTTGTAAAAAGGGTTCTAACTTGTCTAGGGTACACCATAAATGAAAATAAAACACAACTGGTAACCCAAATTACATTCCTGGGTGCAAGCTTGAATACAACTGCCCAGATGGCTTTCCTTACGCCAGAAAAGCAAATTCATTTGGTGACTTACTTCAAACAGGTGGCCACAAAAACCCTGCTATCTGCAGGACAAATACTGCAAGCCCTGGGGTTCACGGCCTCCTGCATTCTTCTAATTCCATATGCAAGACTGCATATGAGGAAACTTCAGTGGTACTTAAAACGTTTATGGAGTCAACATTGTCACAGCCTGGGAACAATGAATGTTCATCGTGTTTCACTGTTGCAGTCATTACACTTGGGTTATCCTGCTGGCAGGCTACCCGCAGTCTGCCAGAATTCCAAAGTCTAGGTCCGGCGTCGGTTGCTGTCACCTCTTCCCTGACATCAGTGCACCAGGGATGTTCATCGTGTTACTCTGCTGCAGTCATCACACTTGGGTTATCCTGCCGTCAGGCGGTCCCGCAGTCGGCCCGAATTCCAAAGTCTTGGTCCGGCGTCGGTTGCTGTTGCTTCTTCCCTGACGTCAGTGCGCCAGGGCTATATAAGAGGCATCCAACGCCATTTTCTTCAGTCTTTCTTGCCGCGCGGTGCCCAAAGCAGAAGCAGTTCGCAAGTGCCGGTCGGCCGACACCTGAGATTTTCGATTTGAATTTCAGTCCGAAGTCTTCAATAAAGCTAAGTACCCCGTTGGGGAACATTTTCTTGCCTCAGTCCGATGTCAGAAAAAGTTAACAACTGCATTTCTTGTGGGAAGCAAATACCTCATAAGGACTTCCATTCCTGTTGTGTTCCTTGCCTAGGCCCAGACCACCACGTCACAGGTTGTCGGTTTTGTGCTTGGTTTAATAAACGAACTATCAAACGCCGTTTTGACTTCGCACGGCATTACTTTGGTAGGAAATTTAATTATATCATGCCGTCAGAGCAGCCGACGACCGCCATGCATAAAAAACGCAAGGATTAGGACAGGCAGCCTAGGAACAAACCAGACTCCGAGGCCTCAGCTTGGCCTGTCGCGCCGGTTCTCCGGTTTTCAGTGAGCGCCTACGCAGCCCCTGACGACCGTAGAACTGGAACCCCAGACAGCTGCGGATTCCCAAGCGGAGCCTACTAGGCCGACACAGCCATCTTCCGACACCGGAGCAGAAGTAGACACCGGTGCAGTGGAAACACCTTTGGTTGCAGAAGGTGTCTTTAGACCGACTACACTCACCATTAAATCTTATGCTAAGCTTAAAACTCCTTTAAAACCTAAGAAAACTGTACATCAGTCTACAGTTCAAGGCAACATGCCTAAGAAACAGATGCTTAAGATGGCTGAAGATTTGATTACCCTTATCAGGGGTTCCTATCCCCCTCCTGATAAAAGACCAAGACAAGAGGAGGATTATGCATCCTCTGACCAGGTTTCACTCTCCTCAGATTCTTCTGAGGAACAGGATTACACTTTTCCACCTTATGAAGACTCTGATGCTGAAGACTCTATTCCCTCAGCATCTCCCCCTGAAGACTACTCCTTTGGGGAAACTTTACATACCATGAGGGAACATTTCCACTGGGAAGGCCAGGATTACTCAGATTCTAAGAATAGGATTTGAGAGTTCCTTTTACTACCCCAGCACAGACCTCTTGCTGTCCCACCTGTTTTAGATATTGTGGATGATGTTTACTTGGGAGTCTAGTTTAAATCCAGACTCTCTACCTCCTGCTCCAGCCAAACCAGACAGATACTACAGAGTACCTGACTCTCACAAATTCCTTTATAAAAGCCCTGTAGTTGACCCAGAAACCATTTCCCAGGGTCCTAATGGAGCTAAAGCTTATATGGCTAAAAATCCTGTGCCCTCTGAAAGGGATTCCAGAGTCCTAGATAGATGGGGAAAGTAAATACACACCTCAGCAACTCTGGCTATGAAGGCATTAAATTGCCAGTTTCACATGTTGAAATATCAGCAATTCCTACTGTCTCAGTTAAAACAAAAAAATGAGCACACATTCAGAACAGTCTGAATTCAAGGAAATGCAGGATCTGTTGCATGCAGCTGAACAGGTGGGCAAACATACTTTACAATGCGGATTTGATTCATTGGAAGCTTCCTGTAGAGCAGCTGTTACGGGCTCTGTCATACGTAGACATGCTTGGTTAAAAGAACAAACCTTTCCTGACCATGTTAAAGCACAATTATTGGATGCACATTTACAGCAGGATGTATTATTTGGTGTCAAAGCAGAAGAGGTTTTAAAGAAAATGGAGGATAAGGCAAAGTCTATGCATACGGTCAAGGATTTTTTGCAGGTACAACCCCTTTCAGCAGAAATTGGCCAACAAAAAACTGGTCCTTTCCAGCTTCTGACAGATCACAGAAGGGCAAATACAGATGCCCAAGGGGAAGAGGTCAGTCACAAGGCCCTTACAAACCTCGCCAATGGGGTACTGCTACCCAGAAAGGAGGAGAAGACAGGCCCCAAGCTAGCAGAAGACAAACACAATGACACTATCCTCAAACTACCAAGCAAATCTCTCCTGGCAACTCCCTTGGGAGGAAAACTAGCATTTTTTGCAGACAACTGGCACATCATCACAAAAGCCAAATGGGTTCTAAACATTCTCTCTCAAGGTTACAGATTCCACTTTCATACCTTACCAAGGATCAAAGGAATGCCAAACCTGCCACCAAATCAATGGGCAGAGGCACAAAAACAAATTACAGCTCTCATGGACATACAGGTACCTACACAGGAGCAAGGACAAGGATTTTACTCAAGACTCTTCCTAGTCCCAAGAAAGGACAAAGCATGGAGACCCATTCTGGATCTTTCATTTCTGAACACCTATCTGCAAGTACCAAAATTCAAGATGCTAACACTACAGCAGCTTCTTCCCATGCTGGGCAAGAATGCTTGGCTAGTCACTTTGGACCTCAAGGAGGCATACCTGCATGTCCCTATCAGACAAAATTGCAGAAGATACCTCCGCTTCATTGCAGGTTCAATGCATTATCAATTCTCTGCCCTGCCCTTTGGCTTATCTACTTTGCCCAGGGTCTTCACAAAATGCCTGGCACCAGTAATTGCATACTGTAGACAAAGAGGAATTCAAATATTACCCATACCTGGACGACTGCCTTATTCAAGCAGAAAGCAAGGACATTCTTTTAAAGCATCTGGCATTTGTCAAACACCTTCTAAGTTGCCTAGGGTACACAGTAAACGAAAAGAAATCAAAACTAGTGCCCTCACAAAACATCATATTCCTGGATGCCAGCTTGAATACAACGGCCCAGATGGCTTATCTCACGCCAGACGAGCAACGACAGCTGATTCAGTATTTCAAAATAATGGCAACAAAGACCCAACTCCATGCAAGAAAAATTCTGCAGGCCTTGGGATTCATGGCATCTTGCATACTACTAATACCATTTGCAAAACTGCATATGAGGAAATTACAATGGTACCTGAAAAGTGTATGGACTCAGCACAGCCACAGCTTGGAAACAATGATACCACTCATTCCCTGCCTTCAGCAGGAGTTTCTATGGTGGGCACAGGCATGTCACCTCAGCAAGGGTCAGCCTTTCACCTTACCCACAGCCAGACAAACTATGACAGCAGATGCATCGGACTATGCCTGGGGAGCACACATGGCAGGGCAGTGCATTCAGGGCAAATGGACTACAGATCAGAGGCATCTACATATCAATCAAAAAGAAATGCTAGCAGTACAGAATGCCCTAACAGCTTTCAAGGAACCTTCTACACCCAGGACAACTAATAATAAAGACGGACAATACCACAGTAATGTGGTCGACCTTGTGGAACACTGCACTGTCTTACCAGGTTCAATTACAAGCACAATTCCTGCCAGGAAAGAAAAACACATTGGCAGACGACCTAAGCAGAAACATCATGGATCCACACGAATGGAAACTAGATCCACAAGTATTTGCAATGATAGCTCAAAAATGGGGACGCCCAGACATAGATCTGTTTGCAAGCCCCCACAACCACCAACTTCAAAAATTTTGCACAAGGACCTTCCATCCACTAGCTTGGAAAGTGGACGCCCTCTCATTCACTTGGTAAACATTAACGGTGTATGCCTTCTCTCCACTACCTCTTCTAGCAAAGGTACTGCTGAAAGTCAGATTAGAGAGGCCACAAATGATACTCGTTGCACCAGACTGGCCACGCCAGCATTGGTATCCAATTTTAGGGAACATGGTCCACCATGGATTTTGCCACAAATTCCTCACTTGCTCACCCAGCGAGACAATCAGATTCTACACAGCCAGCTCAAGACTTTAAACCTGGCTGCATGGCAAATTACCTAAACAACCAGCCAACACCTTTATCCAAAGCTGTTATGGATGTCATTCTGGAGGCCAGGAAGGCCCAGCACCAGGAAAACCTATTCAGACAAATGGAAAAAAATTTGTGCCTGGAACCAGGCTAAAGGCCAAAATCCGCTTGATTCAAACATCCCTCAGATTCTACAATATTTAACTGAGATGTTACACAAAGGACTTTCCTTTTCATCTATTAAGATCCACACCTCAGCAATTTCAGCTCATTACAGTACGGATCCTCCTTTATTCTCGCATCCACTCCTAAGACAGTACCTCAGAGGGGCTAAGAACTTAAGACCGCCAAGGAGAGCTCCAACACCTACTTGGGATCTCAACTTTGTTCTGGAAAAGCTTACACTGCCGCCCTTTGAACCAGCTTTTTCAGCTGATTTAAAATTTCTTTCATGGAAAACTGCCCTACTACTAGCAATAACCTCAGCTAGAAGAGTCTCAGAGCTACAGGCACTAATGGCAGTGGAACCTTTCCTCATTTTTCATCAAGACAGAGTCTCTCTACGAACTAACCCTTCCTTTATGCTAAAGGTGGTATCCAGTGTGGCCCTAAACCAAACCATTCACTTGCCCACCTTCTTACCAAATCCCCAGAACAAAGGAGAAAGACTCCTGCACTCTTTGGACATTCACAGGCAGTTACGTTACTACTTGGATAAAACTAAGGCTTTCAGAAAAACTGACCAGCTCTTTGTAGCCTATGCTACAGGATCACAAGGAAAAGCCATCTCAAAACAGACCATTTCTAAATGGATTGGGCATTGCATACGTTTCTGCTACACCTATCATGGGAAACCGGTACCTGCTAACATTAGGTCCCACTCCACCAGGGCTACAGCTACATCAGCAGCCTTTCTCAGGGGAGTGCCAACCAAGGATATTCTGGAAGCTGCAACTTGGAGTTCAGTGCACACCTTCACCGACCACTATCACTTACCTCTATAGTCTAAGACTAGAGCTGGTTTTGCCACTGCAGTTTTGCAGGGCCTACTTGCTTCTTCTAACCCTGTTTGACTCCACCTCACATCCTTAACTTTGGGATTCAACCCAAGTGTGATGACTGCAGCAGGGTAACACGATGAACATAGTACAGTTTTGTACCTACCATAAATGTATATGTTCGAGTGTTCACCCTGCTGCAGTCCAGGTTACCCTCCCTCCATCCCCTCTGAACTAGCTGAACTTATGTCTACCACTCTATCCTATACTACCTCTGTGGTGTATTTGCTTGTGCCTAAGGGTTTTGTTTTATTTTTATATAGCTATATGTGTATATATGTGTGTGTGTGTGTGTGTGTGTGTGTGTGTGTGTGTGTATATATATATATATATATATATATCTATATATATATATATAGATATATATATATATATATATATAATTTTGCCTACCTATTTGGGGGCACCTGACATCTGGGGCAAGAAAAACTGAAGAAAATGGAGTCAGATGCCTCTTATATACCCCTGGCGCACTGACGTCAGGGAAGAAGCGACAGCGACTGATGCTGGACCAAGACTTTGGAATTCGGGCCGACTGCGGGACCGCCTGACGGCAGGATAACCCAAGTGTGATGACTGCAGCAGGGTGAACACTCGAACATCTACATTTGTGGTAGGTACAAAACTGTACTTTATAAAAGATGCAGCCGATGCCATTTTCTTCAGTCTTTCTTGCCGTGCGATGCCCGAAGCGAAAGCAGTTCGCAAGTGCCGGTTGGCCGACTCCTGAGATTTCCGAAATCGAATTTCAGAACCGAAGTCTTCAATAAAGCTAAGTACCCCGTTGGGGAAACTTTTTCTTGTTCCAGACCGATGTCAGTAAAAGTTAACAATTGTATTTCTTTTGGGAAGCAAATACCTCATAAGGACTTTCACTCTTACTGTATTCCTTGCCTAGGCCCTGACCATGACGTTACTAGTTGTCGGTTTTCTGCTAGATTCAACAAACGCACTATTAAGCGTCTGTTTGATTTTGCTTTACATTACTTTGGCTGAAGGTTTAACTACATAATGCCGTCGGAGCAACCGACGACCGGAATTTATAAAAACCGCAAAGACAAGGAAAAGGACAGGCATCCGAGGTCCAAAACCGACGAAGCCTCTTCTAGGCCAGTCGCCGATTCTCAGTGAGGCGCTTTCGCAGCCCCTGACACCCACTACCTCAGAGCCACAGGCCGCATCCGACTCCCATGTGGAGACACCTAGGCCTCTGGAAACTCAAGGTATTGGGCCTGTGGAAACTATTCACTCAGATGGGTCAGGAGCCACTGAGCAGGCATCGGCTTCTGAGGGTGTTTTCAGACCTTCACAGCTTACTATCAAGTCCACTACAGCAGCCAAGGCAAACTCAAAAACACCATTAAAGACCAGGAAACAAGTACAGCATTCTCCTGGACAGTCACCCATGCCAAAGAAACAGATGCTTAAAATGGCCGAGGACCTAATTGCTTTGATCAGGGGTTCCCATCCCCCTCCTGATAAAAGGCCTAGGCAAGGCACTGACTGACTCCTCTGACCAGGTTTCTATTTCCTCTGATTCCTTATCAGATCAGGGCTATTCTCTCCCTCCCTATGAGGACTCTGATGCAGAAGAATCTATACCTTCAGCCTCTCCACCTGTGGATTACTCTTTTGGGGAAACTTTGCACACCGTGAGGGAGCATTTCCATTGGGAGAGCCAGGATTATTCAGAATCCAAGAAAAGGCTCAGAGAATTTTATTGCCTCAGCCCAGGCCCCTGGCTATATCCCCCCTGTGCTTGATATTGTTGATGATGATTTCTCTGAATCCAGTTTGTCTCCTGATTCTTTACCCCATGCACCAGTAAAGCCAGACAGGTTATACAGGGTCCCAGACTCTCATAAATTTCTTTATAAAAACCCTGCTGCTGACCCAGAAACAATTCCTCAGGGTCCTAAAGGGGTTAAGGCTTCCACTGCAAAAAACCCTGTCCCCTCTGATAGGGATTCCAGAGCTCTGGATAGATGGAAGAAAAAAGTTTACACTTCTGCTACTTTAGCTGTAAGGGCTTTAAACTGCCAGTTTCACATGCTTAAATATCAACAGTACCTCATGTCTTTGTTAAAACAGAAAATGCTTACAAATTCAGAATGTCCTGACAATAAGGAAATGCAGGATTTATTGCATACAGCTGAACAAGTGGGAAAGCATACTCTGCAATGTGGTTTTGATTCATTAGAGGCTTCTTGCAGAGCCGCAGTTACAGGCTCTGTCATTCGAAGGCATGCTTGGTTGAAAGAACAAAGTTTACCTGAACATGTTAAAGTAAAATTATTGGATGCTCCACTACAGCATGATACTTTGTTTGGTGTTAAGGCAGAAGAGGTGTTAAAGAAAATGGAGGATAAAGCAAAATCAATGGCAGACAGTAAAGGATTTCTTACAGGTTCAACCTCCTAAATTTAGCAGAAACTGGCCTTCAAAAAATTGGTCCTTTCCGGTGTCAGACAGGCCACAAAGAGGCAGATACAGGCGCCCAAGAGGCAGATCTTAGCCCCAAGGCTCATACAGACCTAAACAATGGGGTGCTTCAGCTCCCAAAGGAGGAGATGACAAATCGCAACCTTATAGGAAACAGTCCCAATGACTTCCCTCTACTAATGCCAAGCACTTACCTTTTGGCAGCACCCTTAGGGGGAAAGCTAGCACTTTTCTCACAAAATTGGCACATGATCACCCAGGACAAATGGGTACTGAATATTGTTTCTCAGGGTTACAGGTTCCACTTTCACACCCTTCCAAAATCAAAAGGTATGCCAGACCTGCCACAAAACCAATGGGCAGAGGCACAAAAACAAATTTCTGCTCTCATGGACATGATAGCTATTCAAAGAGTACCACAGCAAACGGGGACAAGGATTTTACTCAAGACTTTTCCTGGTACCCAGAAAGGACAAAGCCTGGAGACCAATACTGGACCTGTCAATCCTAAATACTTTCCCTGATGTTCCAAAATTCAAAATGTTAACACTGCAGCAACTTCTACCCATGCTGGGCAAGAAGGCTTGGCTAGTCACATTGGACCTAAAGGAGGCATACCTGCATGTCCCAGTCAGACAATCTTGCATTAGATACCTCAGATTCATAGCTGGCCAATGCATTTCCAATTCTCTGCACTGCCCTTTGGCTTATCTACTGCGCCCAGGGTCTTCACAAAATGCCTGGCACCAGTAATTGCATTTTGCAGACAAAAAGGAATTCAAATATATCACTACTTGGACGACTGCCTTATTCAAGCAGAGAGCAAGGACATTCTTCTAAAGCATCTGGAGTTTGTAAAAAGATTACTAATTTGCCTAGGGTACACAGTAAACGAACAGAAATCAAAACTAGTGCCCTCTCAAGAGACAATATTCCTGGGTGCAAGCTTAAATACAACTGCCCAGATGGCTTATCTCATGCCATACAAACAAAAGCAACTGACTACTTCAAGAAATTGGCAACAAAAACCCACTTATCTGCAAGGAAAATCCTGCAGGCCTTGGGTTTCATGGCATCCTGCATTCTACTAATTCCATATGCCAGATTGCATATGAGGAAACTACAGTGGTATCTAAAAAGTGTTTGGACTCAGCATTGCCACAACCTGGAGACAGTAATTGCACTCATTCTCTGCCTGCAACACGAGTTTCGATGGTGGGCAGAAGCCTGTCACCACAAGAAGGGTCTTCCATTCAGTTTACCCACAACCAGACAGACACAGACAACGGATGCATCAGATTATGCCTGGAGGGCCCATATGGCAGGAAAATGTATTCAGGGCACATGGCCTGCAAACCAGATGCATCTTCACATCAATCAAAAAGAGATGGTAGCTGTTCAAAATGCCCTGACAGCTTTCAAGGACCTGCTTCATCCAGGACAGTTACTGATAAAGGCAGACAACACTACGATCATGTGGTACATAAACAAGCAGTGAGGTACACATTCCTACCCCCTCTGCAGATGAGCAATGACCTTATGGGACACAGCATTGGCTTTTCAAGTTCACCTGCAAGCACAATTCCTGCCAGGAAAAACAAATACTCTGGCAGACGAACTAAGCAGAAACCTCATGGATCCCCACGAATGGAAACTGGATCCACAAGTCTTCAGCATGATAATAAGGAAATGGGGATGCTCAGACATAGATCTATTTGCCTCCCCTCACAACTGCCAATTACAGAGATTTTGCACAAGGATTTGTCACAAGCAAGCATGGAAAGTGGACGCCCTATCCTTCAGCTGGAAAAATCTAACAGTATATGCTTTTCCCCCACTGCCTCTCCTTCCCAGGGTACTCCTAAAGGTCAGACAAGAGAAGCCAAAAATGATACTGATTGCACCAGACTGGCCACGCCAGCACTGGTACCCAATCCTAAAGAGCTTGTCTCAAGGTCCAGCATGGATATTGCCTCAGACTTTTCACTTGCTGACCCAACAAAACAATCGGATCCTGCACAGCCAACTCAGGACCTTAAATCTCGCATCATGGCGGATATTGTAGCCATTTAGAACACTCCTCTTTCAAAAGCTGTTATGGATGTTATCTTGGAGGCCAGGAGGCCCAGTACCAGAAAATCTTATGCAGAAAAATGGAAGAGATTCTGTGCTTGGAACCAGGAACAAGGCATTGACACGGGTGTAACAAATATCCCTCAGATTTTACAATACCTAACTGAGATGCTGAACAAAGGCCTTTCTTTCTCATCAATTAAGATTCATGCCTGTGCCATTTCAGCCCATTACAATACGGAACCACATATCTTTTCTCATCCTTTAATAAGGCAGTATCTCAGAGGGGCCAAAAACATTAGGCCTCCAGGGAGAGCACCAATTCCGGCCTGGGACCTCCGTTATGTTTTGGAAAATACTCACACTGCCTCCTTTCGAGCCAGCATCAACAGCTGATATAAAATTCTTATCCTGGAAAACAGCTCTGCTCCTAGCAATAACCTCTGCAAGGAGAGTCTCGGAGTTACAAGCACTCATGGCTGTGGAACTTTTCATCATTTTTCACCCAGACAGGGTTTCTCTGAGGACAAACCCTACATTTATGCCTAAGGTGGTGTCCAGTGTGGCCCTCAACCAAACCATTCACTTGCCTACCTTTTATCCAAATCCACAGAACAAGGGTGAGAAAATTCTGCATTCCTTGGACATAGGCAGTTACGCTTCTACTTGGACAGAACTAAAGCTTTCAGAAAGACTAAGCAACTTTTAGTGTCATATGCTGCAGGATCACAAGGAAAGGCTGTCTCAAAACAGACTATTTCTAAATGGATAGGCCATTGCATCCGTTTCTGCTATTTTCAACATGGCAAATCAGTGCCAAAGGGCATTAGGCCTCATTCCACCAGAGCAGCAGCCACTTCAGCAGCCTTCCTCAGAGGAGTACCAACCAAAGATATCTTAGAGGCTGCAACTTGGAGTTCAGTGCACACCTTCACAAATCACTACCACTTACGTCTTTACTCTAAGTCCAGAGCAGGTTTTGCCACTGCAGTTCTGCAGGGCCTCATAGCCTCTCCTAATCCTATTTAGCCCAGCCACCCATCCTCAGCTTTGGGATTCAACCCAAGAGTAATGACTGCAACAGTGAAACACGATGAACATAGTACAGTTGTGTACCTACCATAAATGTAGATGTTAGAGTGTATTCACTGTTGCAGTCCAGGTTACCCACCCACCATCCCCCTTTTTCTTTGCTGGGATTTATCTGCACTTCTCTATCCTATACAACCTATTTGGTGTATTTGCTTGTAGATGAAGGAAATGTTATTTTTGGGCATGCATTTTTATTGGCATATTTTTTTCAAACTACCAATTTGGGGGCACCTGACATCTGGGGCAAGAAAAACCTGAAGAAAATGGCATTGACTGCATCTTTTATACCCCTGGCGCACTGACGTCATGGAAGAGGTGACAGAAACCGACGCCGGACCTAGACTTTGGAATTCTGGCCAACTGCGGGTAGCCTGCCAGCAGGATAACCCAAGAGTAATGACTGCAACAGTGAATACACTCGAACATCTACATTTATGGTAGGTACACAACTGTACTTTACCCTCCCTCCAGCCCCCTGTTTTTCTGTTACTGTACCTCTGCTTTCCTTTACTATGCTTAAAAGCCTTTTTGTTGCATTTGCTTTTGTTTGGAGGTAATTGTGTTTTTAATAACTTGTATATAGTTTGCTCCCCATTTGGGGGGCACCTGACATCTGGGGCAAGAAAAACTGATGTAATGGTGTCGGCTGCATGTTTTATACCCCTGACGACCTGACGTCATGGAAGAAGGGACAGCAACCGACGCAGGACCCAAGACTTTGTTAATCAGGCCGACTGAGGGCAACCTGCCAGCAGATTACCCAAATGTAATGACTGCAACTGTGAATACACTCGAACATCTACATTTATAGTAAGTGTACACAACTGTACTTTGCTCCACCTGCATGGAGTTCGGACAGGCAAAGCCCCATTTCTGGAGGAGTCTGTATTTTTGGAGGCCTTTAGAGTGGGCCCGTCCATTTCCTGGGTAGTCCCCACCATTGGATTCACTTATTGACTTAGTGTCCCTGAGTGCCTGGAGGGAGCCTGATATGATGGAATCTGTACCAGAAAAGCCAATATGAGCTTGGCCCCTCCAAGGGATCAGTGGGCCATTGTGTCTGAAGTGTCAAAAGTAGTTAAGATACAGCAAGCTCCAGAGTCACAAAAGACTCTGGAGATGCAGTTGTCCACATTACGTCTATTTGCAGCTTGTGAATGCTTCTGCTTTCTAGTGCAGGTGCTGGCACTGGCATTCTCATGTGTTGCCATGCTTTGATGAGATTGTGCAATTTTGCGGACTGCTTTAAGATGTCTTATCAACAAACCTTTTGATGGCTCCTCTCTTTTTGGTCCAAAGATTAAAGACTCCTTGACCAGCAACGAACAAGATGGGAGGTGCTGTCTGCCATCTGAGTACATTATACCACACCCCAAAAGACCTTCTTTAGGAACCAAAATGGAGGTTAGAGTTTTATTTAGAAATGTGCAGTAGTCCTTTTCAGAATACTCCTTGATAAGGTTCCCTCATAGAGCAGGGGTAACCAGAATGGATGCTGCCTGTGTGGCAGAGGTAGTCTAAAGAACCAGGGCTTCTGCGCAGCTTTTTCTGGGAGGCCCTTTCAGCGTTCCTGAAAGTTTGCAAGATGTTCTGCTCTGGAGGCAATCGGGAATCCCTTGATTCTACACCCAGAAGCTTGGGAGGCCATCACCTCAGATGCATGGGTGTGAGTGTCGTATCCAGAGGTTACATGATTCCATTTTTTTTTCTTCCAAAAGAAAATGCCAAAAACCTTCTGGATGTCCCACACCATTAGAGAAGGGATGCCGTTATCATGATTCAAAAGCTGTTAACAAATAGTCATCAACGAGGTCCCACCAGAACTCTGAGGATTTGGGGTCTATTCCAGGTTCTTTTTGGTACTAAAGGAAAACAAGAACATCAGACCAGTTTTGGAGTTAAGCAAGTTAAATCCCTTTGTAAAACTGGCAGAGTTCCAGATGGTCAGGGTACTGTCCATCCGCATGCTTTTGAGGAAGCACGACTGGATGTGGTCGATCAGTCTCAAATATGCCTACCATCATATAAAAATGGAGAGGTGGTCTGGGAGATATCTGTACTTCCAGCTGGGAGCCAGTCATTACCAGTTCAGAGTGCTGTCCTTTGGTGTCTCTACCACCTCCCCATCCAGGTGTTTACCAAGTGCATGGAATGACAGTTGTAGCAGTTTGACTCAGGCTGCAGGGATTCCAGATCTTTCCTTATCTAGATGTTTAACTCCTCTCCACCTCCACAAGAGCATCCTTACTAAGGGGCTGGGATTCCCTTCTCCAGTTGTCTCTCCTTAGGGGTCACCCTGAACTATCAAAAGACCAGCCTTCTGCCAGTTCAAATAATGGCGTTCATAGGCTGTTACACACACAGTCTCAGATTGTAAGATTTCCAGTGCATAGAGTGATTGCCCCTCATACTTGGGCCACTTTAATACTTTCTGTCAGAAAACTTCCTGCTTCCCTATTTGAGTCTTCTAGGTCACATGGCTGCAGCAATTTGCATAGGTGTCATAGCCCAGTACCATATGAGGATATTGCAGTGGACATTAGCTACTCAGTGGTCTGTTTTAACCCAACCCATGGATTTTGCTATCGTTTTGATTGGAGTCTGATGTCAAATCAGGTGGCATTTGGAATCTCCCATAGTGTCTGCCTGGAGACCATTTGTTCTTCCTCACCCACACAGCATGGTCATGATGGATGCCTCCCTTCTTGGGTGGAGGGGGGGCATTTCACAAGGAAGACCATCTAAGGGACTTGGTCTTCGCTCGAGGCCAGCCTTCACAATGATGTGTTGGAGATTAGTAGTTGTCCTTGCATTGCAGACTTTTCAGGATTTCCTCCCCAAGGGTGTCATTTCAGTGCAAACTGACAATGTCTGTGGTTTGGTATCTGAACAAACAGTGGGGAACCCAGTCCAACCTTCTTTGCCAGAAGGTCATGAAAGTGTGGAAGTGGACATTTCCTCTCCGTGGTTTGAGGTAGTAACGCACATCCTGGTGAAATCAGCATTTTAAAGAACAGTCAGAGTAGGAACATCCTCCTTCCTTAATTAGTGGTACCTAAATCCTTGGGTAGCGGTTCGTATTTTCCAGAGTTGGGGCACTGCATGTTGCGATCTGTTTACTTCCCTGTCCAGCACTAAGTCCAACAGTTATTACGCCCTAGTGCCTCCACAAGGGTAGTCACCTAGTGTTGTCCTGTGTGCTCGGCCCTCTGGTCTCTTGTATGCTTAACTTCCCACTCCTCTGATAGTTTCTTCAGAAAGCTGCTCATTGCTCCTCCTTGACCCCATCAGGTGTGGTTCCCTTTTCTGTGACCTCTTCTGTGGTACCCTCCCTAGGTGCTGGATCCCATTCTGGAACTGAGCTCTCACCCCACAGACTTGGACCCACCCAACATCCGATCTCTCAAATTAATCGTATGGTTTTCCCAATTCCCTTGATGATCAAAGATCCCAAGCTCTCTGATAAAGTAGTTCTTTTTGTTCTCTTCCCAGAAACCATCTACTTGCAAGGTTTATGCTAGTAAGTGGAAGTGCTTCATTTTGTTTTCAACACCTTTGGATACATCTTGATTTCCTTGCTGATCTGATTCAATCTGGATTCAGTTATTTCATTATTTAAGTTCATTTTGCTGCTGTTCTCAAGGGAACATTCTTTTTGCAACCTCCTACTTAAAATCCTGTTCCTCCTTGGGATTTACCATTTATGCTTAACATTTTTGCTGGCCATCCCTTTGAGCATTCAGAGACCGTCTCTGAAGTTGCTGTCTTGGAAGACTGGTGTCTGTCCATTTGGGTCCCTGCTACTTCATTAAAAAGTCACATCATTGAACAGTGTTTTGGACAACCTTTCTGATTTGAGATTGCATTATGGTGGGGGTCAGGAAATATGCCCTTTCCCCACTGTAGTGCAATCTCAGAGTCGCTGTATATATAATTAGCGGGGAGGGGGGTTTCAATGATGTGCATCTTCGATGAAGTAATGTGGACCCCTGTCACTTCGGCTAGATGTGGTTCAGAACTTTAGGCCTGATGCTTAGTACATCTATATTTGGTCTTTCAAAAGACTAGGGTTCTTGTCAGAACGGATCCTGCCTTTTTGCCTTAAAGTGGTGTCAGAAACCACATTGAAGCCATTTGTTTACCAGTGTTTTTCCCCAACTTTTCAAATATGGAAGAGTATGTATTGCATTGTCTTGATGTTTACAGGCAAGTGAGTTTTATTTAGATAGAGCCAGGTTCATTAAGACATCTAACCAGCTATTTGTTTTCTTTTCTAAGGCCCATTTGGGCAAACCATTGACTTGGGCTGCTCTATCTAACTGGCTTTCTGATTGCATTTCATGGAGATATAGATTAAGAAAGTCTTTGCCGTGTAAGCTGAAGGTTCACTCTAACAAAGCTATGGTCACTTCTGCAGCCTTTTTCTTGAGAGTTTCTATTGATGGCATTTGTGCTGCGGATACTTGGATGGCTGCACCCATGTTTCTGTCTCATTACACGTGGGATTTAGTCGAGGTCTACTATTGAAGAATGTTCTGTCCTAGTACTTCTCTGGGTTGACACGTGGCTGGGAACTCTGTGTCACAGGTTGATTCTGGACAGAATAGGCAACATCAGATTAAGTTATGCACTTACTGTAATGCTGGATCCATGTTGTCTACTTCTGTTCAGTTCAGCCATGCCTTCTTCCCTTCCTGTGTTTCTCCTGAACATTGGACTGACAAGTTCTGCAGGCATCTCTGCTCCCTGCCTTCCTATTGTGGTCATTTGTCTGTGGTATTAGAAGGTTACAGTTAGTCTGCCCCTCTCCACAAAACTCTATCTGAGGCAGCTGTAGAGAGAGCAGGGTACAATGGGTAGAATAATCAGAACTTGGGGGAGGGGGCTAAAGTCTTTGGGAATGGCCAACATCTTGTCCGATAACCCACAGGTTGAACTGGATGGAAACAGACAACACATGATCTATTGTTATAGCTGGTACATAACCTTTGATCTGAAGTTGTTTTCATTTGATCTTCAACCTGAGAACACTGATCCAGTATGGATCTGACTGACGCATTTCTCCAGCATCGGTTCCAAGCTTCTCCCCTATCCATAATGTCCCTGTCGCCCTCCTGCCACCAAATCTCGTTTGCCACCCATACCTTCAGCATCATGGTCTGTTAGCTCCAAGTTCCTGGTAAGTGAAATATAGACCTCCAGGATGGGTACTACCATGTCAGAATGGACAGGTGCTCTGAGGTTCCTCCGCTTCCTGCAGAGCGCAATCATTACCAGTTCAGTGCACTCCCCTTTGGTCTCACCACCATCCCCAGGGTGTTCACTAAAGTGATGGCAGTGGTGGCGGCTCCAGCTGCAGGGTTTCCAGGTCGTCTTATACCTGGAGGATTGGCTCTTTTATGCTCCCTCCAGGCATCAGATCTGTTAAGCCATTGATCTCCTTCTCCAGACTGCCCACCAGCTAGGTATAACCATAAATCTCAACAATTCCCAAATGGATCCATTTCAAGTTCTCAACTTCATTGGGATTCAGTTAGGTAGCACCCAGAGCAAGATTTTCCTAACTCCGGACAGACTTCAGTCCCTCAAACAATATGTATTGTACATTGTTCAGACCCAATACTCTCCTGCGGAGTCTGTTCTTTGGGCATTGGGATCCATGGCGGCTGCGATTACACTGATCCTCATGGCTTCCATGTATATGAGGGTTCTCCAGTGGACCCTAGCGGTTCAGTGGTCCTTGCTAGATCTTCTATTATCTCATCCAATTCATTTATCTCGGGCTTGCAGGGATTCACTTCTCTGGTGGCCTCAGTCCCTGGGTGATCATCTGGGTCGTCCGTTAATCTTTCCTGCCTAGATAACCACAGTGACCACAGACGCTTCCCTGCTTGGGGGGTATTGCATGGGAAGGACAGTCCAAGGTATGTGGTCTTCCTTGGAGACCAATCTGCATAGCAACGTCTTTGAGATGAGGACTGTGCTGTTGGCATTGCAATCTCTTCAGGCCCATCTTCCCCAAGGGACACTTGCCATCCAGACAGACATGTCCGTAGTCTGGTACATCAACAAACAGGAGGGAACCAGGTCTAACCTCCTTTGTCGCCAAGTCATGACATTGTGGGAGTGGGCAATCTCCTCCAGCTGTTTTGTTGTGGCATCGCACATTCCAGTGCGGTCCAACATTTTGGCAGATAGGCTCAGCAGATCTATTCTGATGCCTTGCCAGTGGTCTCTGAGTCCTTCAGTAACGGAATAGATCTTTCTAAAGTGGGGTTGGCCTTGCTGCAAACTCCTTCCAATGCGAAGTGCAGCAAGTTTTTCGCTCTGAAACCCCTTCTAGGGGAGTTCACCCCAGGGACACTCTAGTTCATGCTTGGCCCTCTAGTCTTTTGTATGCTTATCCTCCTCTACCTCTGATCCCGAAATTCATTCAGAAAGCTCAATGGCTGGGGAGCTTAGTGATCCTCATTGCCCCCTTCTGGTCTTGCCGAGTTTGGTTCTCTTATCTGTGGTCTCATGGGGTGTGTCCTCCTTGGATATTAGATCTGGTTCCGGATCTGATTTTGCATCCCTCAGGGATCCCACACCCAGATCTAGTCAGTCTGAAGCTCATGGCTTGGCTGCTCCAATTCCAGTGATAGCTAGGACTCCCGGGCTGTCTTCTCCTGTTAAGAAGATTTTGGTAGGGGCTCTCAAATCCTCCACTAGGAAGCTTTATTCCAGTAAGTGGAAACATTTCTCTATATGGGCTTCTCAGCACGATTTGGACCCCTTCTCTGCTCCAGTCCCTTCCATTTTCGGATCTTACTCTAGTCCTGCAAGCTTTGGTTTCTTCTCCTTTTGAACCAGCAGCTACAGTGTATTTGCAGTTCCTGTCTTGGAAGACAGCCTTTCTGGTCGCCATTACTTCAGCTAAAAGGGTATTGGAGATTCAGGCCTTATCTGTCAAGCCCCTTGTGTGGTGTTTCACAAAGACAGGGTTTCCTTACAGACAAACCCTTTTCTTCCGAAGGTGGCTTCAGAATCGAACGTCAACCAGGTCATCAATCTCCCTGTTTTCTTTCCGTATTTCCAGAATAAGGGAGAGTATAAATTGCATTTGCTTGATGTTCATAGGCAACTACGATTCTATTTGCATAGAACAAAGTCCTTTTGCAAGTCTGATCACCTTTGAGGATGAGAGGTATGCGACTCTTGTCCATTTGTCTGCTGTTAGTCTTAACAAGTCACTCAACTTACTTCACCAGACAGCACCTCTGAGTCGGTCCTGAATAGAGGCAGTTTTTCCTAGTGTGGTTATACGGGTAACTCATTCTATTCCTGTTATCTTGTTAACATTTGTGAAGTGGCTGATGTATTTGTATTTGCTTGTTTGATTCTGATTGCTGTGAAAAAGTTTAAGATTTAAGCACAAGTGCTTTATGAGCAGATATTAATTCAGAAATGTTTCTTGTAGGAAGAGCTTTATTGGTGCACCCAGTCACAGAACAAGGGGCTAGAGGGGTTCAAGTATATTTACCTGGTAATGGAGAGGTAAGTGCTCCCCTTTACAAGTTGTTAAACTGAACTTGTAATTAGAATGACATTATACAATTTTTGTAGTAGTATGATCCAAGAATGAAAAGTCTCACCACTTGTCATAAATCCTATATTTGACAGTGCTGTATAGATTAATGCTTCTAATTGACAAGCGTTTGTACACCATTGCTAAGAACACTTTTTCTGCATTTGAGACATTGCAATGCTTTCAGCCCCACTAATATATTTTTAATTGCCATATTTAATTGTTTTGTAGAAGCTGATGACAGTGTGAAACCAGCAGTGCCACAAAACTCTGCAGCACCATGCTCTTATTGCTTAATTGAGGGAAATGAGGCAGAATAGGGCTTCACCACGTAGTTCAGATGCTTGTCTGTATTTCTGAAGTTCACACTTATTTCACTTTGGTGTAGTCCTGAATGATTAAGCACCTGTTGAACAGACATAGTTATTGTAATTGTTCTTCGTGTCTAGATCACATGGTGATGGCTTTGTCTGTGACCCTCCCCCAACCAGATACGCACTTACCTATACATATTAGACATGGGGGAAGGCTTGGAAGAAACTGCAGAGGAAGCCTGGATCTTTGTTGTAGAGGCCTTGTGCAGAAGGTAGTGGTTTTGAATTTGTAAGGACCCGCTCAACATAAATTCCTGCATTGTGTAGTCCTCGTGTTCGATGTGTTTCTCCCATTAATGCAAGTAGTGATGATTCACACTGGATTTAGGAGCTTATGCTCAGCCTCAATCTCTTAAGATGTTCTGTTTGCAGAATTTGGATCTTTATAAACTTTCACTGTAAAGCAGGCATGGTTTTGAGGGTAAAGAAAGCAAAGTCTAAGTGTTCTTGAGGATGACCTATCACCTGGAGACCTGGATCTGAACTGGTGCACTCTGATTTACTTGGGAGGAGAGCAAATATAAATAACTGTTGCAAGTATCAGCAGCTTGGCCTGACTGCCAGGAAGAATACAAAAAAAACTCTGTTAAGTAACAATTTAAAAATAGAGTTGCAGTCTTTTAACAACTGACAGATATTTCTAAAAAATAAATAAAATTCCAAGTGGTTGGCACCACAGTCTTAGCAGCTGACATCACTCCTAGAGGCTTGAGGGTTTTTGTAAACCCCAGCATAAGTAATCCTGATGGATTGTTTCTGAACAAATGGATACCAGTACAACAGGCTTCATTGATGTCCGGGTTCTAATAAATTTTTATGACAGGAAGATAAAACAGCAGTAGAGGATTATGAATTATTGTAGTAATGCTGTCTCTAGTTTTCAAAGTCTTAAAAGCTAAAGCTGCTCTCTATTTTTATAATTTTTACAAAAACATGGCATCACTAAAGGAATTACGAGAAATGCGAAATCTGCATTACTATAAAAAACACAGACAATTTTCTTGGCAATGTTATAAAAAAGTGGATCACTTCACACAAGACTGCCGATTATTCAGTATCAAAAACTGTTCATATAAAAGAAAAAAATGCCAAAGAAGCAGGGCATTCTATATTTCACCAGTCGTCTGAAACTGAGAAATTGTGTCATCTCCCACTACGAAGAGAGAGCACAGGAATTCTCAACCCCTTTATTAAGCATTAACAAGAGTGTTGCAAGCATGAGAGAGATCTTGTTTCAAAAACTAATGGACAAACAAATGAGCAAACCATTCTTGATTCTGAGCAGTTGGTGCATAACTTGGCTTCATACAGCTTTAATAGCCATAAATTGCACCTGTTAAGTTGTACAGTTTATTCCATTTTTGTTGTCTGAACATCAACTAATGCAAAATGTAAAATCTTTTTGTAGGAAAATTAATTTAAAACTTTTGTAGAAAAGAATTGGGTGTTAGCCAGCAAGATAATACTGAATGTTATGACTTGGCAAGTCTATTTTTTGTGTACCTTTAAACAGTTTCTACTTTTGAGAAAAGCCATATTGAAAAATGTACATTTTGGTTCTAGACTCACCAGAAGGAAGGCAGCTTAACAGTAAAAGAAAGAAAACCGTTTCTGTTTTTCCATAAAGCTAATAAACTAAAAAAAAACTGTCCCCATAGCTAGTAAAGGTGCATTGTGGTATTGAATGCTACAGATTGCACCCATGACATATAATTTCAATTACAGGATGGTAGAATTTACCAAAAAAAAGGTATTGGATCCCACTTAAGTTTAAGATGTATTGATTTCTTTATACATATGGCTGTGGAAGAAGGGATTATTAATGATAAAACTGCATGCAAGGTTACAGTTACAAATCCAGAAGCGCAGTATTTTTAACCCGACTAATAAAAGAGAAATAATGAAAAACTTCAAGGAGACCCATTGTTTCTTGCTTGACATGGCTCTCAAATAGCACCATTGTCTGAATTCCTGACCCACTTGCCTCATTTGTTTAAAGCAATACGAGCCAGAACTAGAGAGACCACAGAGGTTTTACAACTAATGGATGATACTAAACTCTAACTGGCATACCATGTACGTCAGATGTTAAATACTACTAAAAATGTTACTTTGTATAGACTAACTAGATTGCGTTTTCTCCATCTTACTGTATGTGTATACTATTGTACTAATTACTGTATTTTGCTTATATTTCTGTGGAGCTTTTCTCTCTGGGCCTCCACTGAAAATGGGCTTCTGGCCCAGTCAGACATTCCCGGTAAATAAATGTAAATAAATAAAATCATTGTACACACTGGACTATATGAAGAGACATGACTGTGCTCTCACATTGTGTCACAGGCAGATGTAAGGCTAACTTTAAGCAGCTTTCTTTCTCCAAAGATGATGCCACAATACAAAGAAAAAATGATGGACTTTAACTGGCTTAGCTTCTGGTGTCAGTCCAAAGAGATCCAATATCTGTCGGCCTGGGAAGATATGGTCGACAGGCCATGCTGCTTTGCCAGAGATGGTTGCTTTCAAGTACTGGCAAAGGCATTAGCCACCCCCATTGTGCCTTTTTTTAGGCAGTGTCAAAATAACCAATGTCCCAGCATAACAAAATCCTTGGTAGATAAACTCAGGGTCCTGCTGTTTAATGCTAGGAGTCTAAACTAGAAACTGCACTCACTGGAAGCACTGCTGACATCTGTGCAGTCACCAAGACATGGTTCATAGGCACGGAAAGCACCCCAGCCATGCAGGGCTACAATGATTTCTACACAGTCAGACCACAAACTGAGCTTGAAAGAACCAGAGGAGGAAGAGGTGTATCCATCTTCATTAAGAATAAGTACACCTCAAGACTATTCACAGTAAAAGCCCCTTACCACATCATAGCTAGCTATAGGTCCCCCACTGTGAAACAGGAAAATCATACATCGTACCTGGGCTTAGTAGAGTCACTTGCCATACAGCCTAACACCCTATTCACGTGTGATTTTAATTATCATGGTGGTGCTGCGGTAGCATTGTCACCTCACAGTTAGACGTTGCCCGTTCGATTCTCAGTTAGAGCGTCTTCTGTGTAGCGACGTGTGAATGGGCGTTCCTTTGTTGAAGGTTGTGCGTTAGGCCCGGCAAGCCAGTACATAAAAATCTACTGCCAATCATTAGCGGACCGGAGTTCCGCTGTGGTGACCTCTAACCGGGAAAAGCCGAAAGAGACAAAAAAACCATTGACTGGGAAACCTGCACTAACACAAACATGTTGGCTCAGTGGCTTTTGGAGTTTATCAGTGCAAATGCTTTGGAACAGCTAGTCAGCACACCCATAAAAGACTCAAATGTTATGGACATATAGTATTCACTAACATGAGAGAGCAAAGGTGCAGCAGCCAAGTTCATAAAATGTCAAGGATCGTGAATGACAGAGGAATACCAAAGAAACTGAGAAGTAAGGTGCAAAACGCTGATGCTGACCAGTGCTTCTGTAGGGTACTGAGATCTGGGCAATGAAAATAGGGCAGATGAGGAACCCTGAGGTGATGTAGATGAAGTGCCTAAGACAAGGCAGTAGGATGCAGACTGAGAGACAGAAGAAATGAGGGCATTAGAGCAGAAGCCAGAACAGCCCCATTTCTAGAGAAGATCAATAAAAGATTACTTTGATTTGGTCACACTTGCAGGAAGTTTGAAGATTTGGGGGAGGGTAGGAAGAAAAGGCAGGAGGAAGCAGATAATCGTAGTTGATGCTGCAGTACTAACTCTTGGGACTTCTATGACCAGCCCAAATACCAGAGTTTTTCACCATTCCCCTGTTGGCAGAAGTCCTTGCTGTCTGACATCAGGAAGTATGTGGTAAAAAGGTTGTCAGCCAGTGCCATCTTGCATTTCTTTCTTGCCATGTCAGTCTGATGCACAGGGCTGCTTATGAGCATCGTCGGTATGTACGTCAGTTTGAATTAAGAGCATTCAGCCAAGTATCCAGTTAGGGGACTTTTTTATCTTCAAATGTGTTTAGGTGTTGGATGTTTAAGAAGTTAAGAATTGATGTTCTTTGTGTTTCACTGTTGCAGTCCATTACATTTGGGTAATCTGCTGGCAGGTTGCCCTCAGTCGGCCTGAATTCCAAAGTCTTGGGTCCTGCTTCGGTTGCTGTCTCCTCTTCCATGACGTCAGGTCATCAGGGGTATAAAACATGCAGCCGATGACATTTTCTTTAGTCTTTCTTGCCACGCCCTGCCCGAAGCAGAAGCATTTCGCAAGTGCCGGTCAGCCGACTACTGAAATATTTGAGTTTGAGATTCAGAACCGAAGTCTTCACTAAAGCCAAGTACCCCATTGGGGAAACTTTTTTTTCTTGCTTTTTACCGATGTCATAATTGTATTACTTGTGGGAAGCAAATACCTCATAAGGATTTCCATTTATACTGTATTCCTTGCCTAGGCCGTGATCACAACGTGCCTGGCTGTTGGTTTTGTGCTAGATTTAACCAACGCACTATTAAGCGTCTGTATATTTTGGCATCAAAGTATTTTGGAAACAGATTTAACTACCCAGAAATGTCGGATAGCAGTCCGACTACCGGAGTACATAAAAAACGCAAAGAAAAGGACAGAGAAAGGCAGTAGAGATCCAAAACAGATGAAGCTTCTCCTAAGCCAGTCACTGGTTCGCTGGTACTCAGGGAGGCGCTTTCGCAGCCCCTGATACCTACTACCTTTGAGTCGCAGGCCTCTACCGATGACCATGTGGAGTCCGGCATGCCGCAAGATACTTAAGGTATTGGACCGACGGATGTATCTCCCTCGGATGGGTCTGGAGCCGCTGAGCAGGCACTGGCTTCTGAGGGTGTATTCAGACCTCAACATTTGTATATCAAACCGACAACAGCTGCAAAACCAAAGACAAAAGCAACTTCTAAAACTAAAAAACTGATGCATGAGCCACATGCACAGGCCTCTATGCCTAAAAAACAGATGATCAAAAAGGCTGAAGACCTTATTACCTTGATCAGGGGTACCCATCCCCCTCCTGATAAGAGGCCTAGGCAAGTCACTGATTATGAATCCTCAGATCAGGTTTCCATTTCTTCAGATTCCTCTTCTGATCAGGAATTATCTATACCTCCCTATGAGGATTCTGATGCTGAGGAGTCTATTCCATCTGCATCTCCTCCTGAGGATTATTCATTTGGAGAAACCTTGCATACTTTGAGGGAGCATTTTCACTGGGAGAGTCAATATTTTTCAGAATCAAAAAAGAGGCTCAGGGATTTCCTTCTCCCTCAGCACAGGCCTTTAGCCATTCCCCCTGTTTTGGACATTGTGGATGATGTGTTTTTGGAGTCTAGCTTGTCCCCTGACTCCTTACCTCCAGCTCCCAGTAAGCCTGACAGATATTAGAGGGTCCCTGACTCACATAAATTTTTATTTAGAAACCTTGCTGCTGATCCTGAAACTATTTCACAGGGTCCAAAGGGAGTTAAGGCCTCAATAGCAAAAAATCCTGCCCCCTCTGACAGAGATTCAAGGGCACTGGACAGATGGGGAAAAAAAGGTTTTATACATCTGCAACCTTTGCAATCAGGGCCTTAAACTGTCAATTTCATATGCTTAAGTACCAGCAACATGTTATGGGATTGCTGAAACAGAAAATGATGTTGATTTCAGAATGTGCAGAAAATAAAGAATTGCAGGAATTATTGCATGCAGCTGAACAAGTTGGAAAGCATACTTTGCAATGTGGTTTTGATTCCTTAGAGGCCTCCTTCAGGGCCGCAGTTACTGGATCTGTGATTAGGAGGCATGCCTGGGTAAAGGAACAAAATTTACCTGATCATGTTAAAGCTAAATTGCTAGATGCACCTTTACAGCATGATTCTCTGTTTGGTATTAAGGCAGAAGAAGTGTTAAAGAAAATGGAAGACAAAGCTAAGTTTATGCAAACTGTTAAAGATTTCTTACAAGTGCAGCCACCAAGATTCAGGAGACACTGTCCTTTCCTGTGTCAGAGCTCAAAGGGGCAAATCCAGACGCCCTAAGGGTTCCAGATACCAGGCGCAAGATTCATACAGGTCAAAGCAATGGGGCGCTTCCACCTCCAAATCTGGAGGAGATAAAGCGCAAACCTACAGAAAGCAATCCCAATTACTTCCCTCTGCTTTCACCAAGCACTTATCTTTTGGCAGCACCCATAGGGGGAAAATTAGCACTTTTTGCTCAAAATTGGCAGTTAATAACCCAGGACAAGTGGGTACTAAACATCGTATCACAGGGATACAGATTCCATTTCCACACTCTGCCAATGGCAAATGGTTGGCCAGATCTGCCAAAAAATCAATGGGCAGAAGCACAGAAACAGGTTATGTCCCTCATGTATATGGGGGCCATTCAGACAGTACCAGAACAGGAAAAAGGACAAGGTTTTTACTCGACTGTTCTTGGTACCCAGAAAGGACAAGGCCTGGTGGCCAATACTGGATTTATCGATTTTGAACACATACCTGGACATTCCAAAATTCAAAATGCTGTCTTTGCAGCAGCTTCTGCCCATGCTGGGCAAGAATGCTTGGCTGGTGACTTTAGACCTAAAAGAGGCATACCTGCATGCCCCAATAAGACAATCGTGCAGAAGATGCCTCATATTCAAGGCTAGCTTAATACATTACCAATTCTCTGCACTGCCCTTTGGCTTATCTACTGTGCCCAGGCTCTTTACAAAGTGCCTGACACCAGTAATTGCATTTTGCAGACAAAAGAAGTATACAAATATATCCTTAATTTGACGACTCTCTCATTCAAGCAGAGAACAAGGACATTCTTCTTCGACACCTGGAGTTTGTGAAAAGGCTTCTAACATGCCTAGGGTACACAATAAACTAAAAGAAATCATGACTGGTACCCTCTCAAAAGATGCTTGAATACAACTGCCCAGATGGCTTACCTCACGCCAGACAAACAAAGGCAACTGACTACTTACTTCAAACTGATGGCAACAAAAACCCAGTCTTCTGCAAGACAAATTCTGCAGGCTCTGGGCTTCATGGCATCCTGCATACTATTGATTCCATATGCAAGACTGCATATGAGGAAACTTCAATGGTACCTAAAAAGTTTATGGAGTCAGTATTCTCACAGTCTGGAAACAATGATTCCTCTCATTCCCTGCCTGCAACAGGAGTTTCTGTGGTGGGCAAAGGCATGTCACCAAAACATAGACGGCCATTCACTCTACCCCCTGCCAGCCAACCCATGACAACAGACTCATCAGATTATGCCTGGGTGACCCACATAGCAGGAAGATGCATTCAGGGCATATGGTCACCAAAACAAATGCATCTGCATATCAACCAGAAAGAGATGCTAGCTGTTCAAAATGCCCTAACAGCCTCAAAGGACTTATTTCATCCAGGACAACTACTGATAAAGACGGACAGCACCACAGTCATGTGGTATATAAACATGCAAGGGGGCACACACACATACCTCTTCTGCAGATTAGCCATGACACTGTGGAACACAGCTTTGACCTACCAAATACATCTTCAAGCTCAATTCCTGCCAGGAAAACAAAACACACTGGCAGACGATTTAAGCAGAAACCTTATGGACCCTCACGAGTGGAAACTAAATCCACAAGTCTTCAGCATAACAGAGAAATGGGGAGCCCAGACATAGATCTATTTGCCTCTCCTCAAAATTATCAATTGAAAAAATTCTGAACAAGGACTTATCACAGACAAGCATGGAAAGTAGACGCTCTATCCTTTAGTTGGAAAAACCTATCAGTTTACGCCTTTCCTCCTCTGCCTCTTCTCCCCAAGGTCCTCCTAAAAGTCAGACAAGAGAAACCAAAGATGATACTAATTGCCCCGGACTGGCCCCGCCAATACTGGTACCCACTCCTAAGGAACTTGTCTCAATACCCAGCTTGAACCTTGCCTCAAAGACCACAACTACTGTCCCAGCAAAACAATCCAAATCCTGCACAATCAACTACAGACTCTGAACCTGGCAGCATGGCTGATCATGTAGTCATACAAACACCTCTCAGTAAAGCTGTGATGGATGTCATTTTGGAAGCCAGAAGGCCTAGTACTAGAAAATCTTATGCTGACAAATGGAAGAGATTCTGTGCTTGGAATCAAGCACAAGGAACTGATACAGCAGAACCAAATATTCCTCAGATATTGCAATACTTAACTGAGATGCTTGACAAAGGCCTATCTTTCTCATCAATTAAAATCCATGCCTCTGCCATTTCGGCTCATTACAATACAGAGCCACCAATCTTTTCTCATTCTTTACCAAAGCAGTATCTTAGAGGAGCCAAAAATTTAAGGCCTCCTAGAAGATCACCATTGCCTGCATGGGACCTCAATTATGTGTTGGAAAAGCTCACCCTGCCTCCATTTGAACCAGCTGCTACCGCTGATATAAAGTTCTTATCATGGAAAACAGCTCTGCTTCTAGCAATTACTTCAGCAAGAAGAATTTCAGAGCTACAGGCCGTCATGGCTATAGAGCCTTTTATCATATTTTACCCAGACAGGGTATCCCTGAAGACAAATCCTACTTTTATGCCTAAGGTGGTTTCCAGTGTGGCTCTTAACCAAACAATTCATCTGCCAACCTTTTATCCAAATCCACAGAACAAGGGGGAGAGAATTCTGCATTCCTTGGACGTACACAGACAACTAAGATTCTACTTAAGCAGGACTAAAGCTGTAAGAAAAACTGAGCAATTACTAGTAACATATGCTGCAGGAGCAGAGGGCAAGGCTATTTCAAAGCAGACAATTTCAAAGTGGATAAGCCACTGCATCCGTTTCTGCTACTTACACCATGGTAAACTGTGCCCAAGGGCATTAGGTCTCATTCCACCAGAGCTGCGGCTACTTCAGCAGTCTTTCTAAGGTGAGTACCAACCAAAGACATTCTAGAGGCTGCTCACACCTTTACAAAGCATTAGCATTTGCCTCTTTACTGTAAATCCAGAGCAGGCTTTGCCACTGCAGTTCTGCAGGGCCTTATAGCCGCTCCTAAGGTTGTTTAGCTCCAGACCCCAAACATAGCTTTGGGATTATACCCAAATGTAATGACTGCAACAGTGAAACACGAAGAACATAGTGCAGTTGTGTACACTTACCATAAATGTAGATGTTTGAGTGTATTCACTGTTGCAGTCCAGGTTACCCTCCCGCCATCCCCCTGTCATTCTGGAGTTTATCTTTCCTTCTCTATCTTCTACAACCTATGTGGTGTATTTGCTTATAGATAAAGGTAAAGTTTATATTGATGTGTGTATGTGTGTGTGTGTGTGTGTGTGTGTGTGTGTGTGTGTGTGTGTGTGTGTGTGTGTGTGTGTGTGTGCATATGTATAATTTTTTTTGCTACCGTTTTGGGAGCACCTGACATCAGGGGGAAGAAAAACTAAAGAAAATGGCGTCGGCTGCATGTTTTATACCCCTGACGACCTGATGTCATGGAAGAGGAGACAGCAACCAACGCAGGACCTAAGACTTTGGAATTCAGGCCGACTAAGGGCAACATGCTAGCAGATTACCCAAATGTAATGACTGCAACAGTGAATACACTCGAACATCTACATTTATGGTAAGTGTACACAACTGTACTTTTGTCATGTGGGAAACTTATTCCTCGCAAAGACTTATTCCTGTTTGTTCTTCATGTTTGTCGTTTTTGCATTTAAGTTACCTGTAGCACATTGCATTTAAGTTACCTGGCACTTACTCACTAAAGCAATTATATAGGTCAGCACTAAAAAATTAAAAGCACTACACCCTCACAAACTCCCCTTGAGTACCTTGCTCCCCATTGGCCCTTTTTTTTCAATTATAAAGGAATTCCCAATACTATTCTAGCATGTCCAAAGGTCAGTTGTCAATCTCCTCTCCGGTTGAGCTGGTGAATCTGGGAATCTTGAGGCAATGTTACAACTGCCTCATGTACACAGACAACCCTCTCCTCCTCCTAACAAATTCCAACACATGTGAGAGATGCAACCATATAGCCAAACTGGAGGCTAAGCTCTCTCAACTCAGTACTGGCGTAACCAGTCAGGAGGAAAAGGAAACCACACTCACTACAATTCCAGTCTCACATAGACCTACCACGACAGCAAACCAAACACATAAACACACAAAAACATACTCGGAGGCTCTAAATAAAATCTGCCTAAGCAGCAGAGACCTCCAAAGCAGACACCCAAGCAACCGCTACCCCAAAACAAAACACGTGCAACACATAGCTCACAAAGCCAGTGTGCCGAACAGTCACAGCCCTTAAGGCTAAACAACACACCCGATACACTTGTAATAGGTGACTCTATCGTCAGGCACACTGACGTCCCGCTCACCAGGCTGAACAAGGAGGTGGTCATGGTGAGCTGCCTGTCGGGCGCTAGGATCCGCCACATAACACAAGCACTCCGGTCACTCCAAGGCAAGTACAAATATGACTCAGTCATTGTCCATGCTGGTGTGAATGACCGGAGACGTACCTCCCTGGACTACATGAAAAGAGACATAGAGGAGCTCTCTGAGCATGTAGCCCAGGCCAGTATGACTCTGACCTTGAGTAGCATCTTACCCTCACCAAGAATGATGCCACAATATGAAGACAAAATGATCAATTTCAACAATTGGCTTAAGTATTGGTGTCATTCAAAGGGGATCCAATGCCTGTCAGCCTGGGATGACATGCTCGACAAGCCACGATGCTTCGCTAGGGACGGCTTGCACCTATCACCCCTGGGCTTTCGGATATTGGCAAAGACTCTTGCTACCCCCATAGTGCCTTTTTTAGGCAATGCTCAAAAGACAAACCCACCTCCATAGGTATCACAAGGGATAAGAAACTGAGTAATGCTACTCAATGCCAGAAGTCTAAACCTCAAGATGCACGCACTCAAAACTCTCCTTAGCATGGAGAACTTCGATATCTGTGCAGTAACAGAAACCTGGTTCAAGGCTTCCGAGAGCACCCCAGCACTAACAGGTTATATCTCATACCATGCTTTTCGACCCCAAAACTTGGACCGAACCACAAAAGGAGGGGGAGTATCAATATTCGTCAAAGATACCCACACCTCCAGGTTGGTGGCACAGCACGAAGCATCAGAGACTATCCATGTGCAACTAACAGTGGGTAAAACTGCCTTCCAGTTTATAGCCTGCTACAGACCACCCTCCCAAACCCAGGAACTCCACTCGGCCTTCCTGAGAACACTGGAAAATATGAAGGTCTCTCCAAACACCATTATATTGGGCGACTTCAACTACCCAAACATAGACTGGGAGCATTACTCTAGCTCCAACACCCTAGCCCAAAGGTTCCTAGAATTCATAAACTCAAATGCTATGGAACAACTTGTTACCACTCCCACAAGGCGGGAAAACATACTGGACCTGATCATCACCAACATGGGGACTCTATGCTCCAGACCAGAAGTGTATCCCTCACTGGTAAGATCAGACCATAAACTAATCTCACTGGATATTCACATCCTGACCCCACCCCCTGCCCAGAAAACCACAGTGAAAAACTTCTCTAAAGCAAATTTCACACTCCTCAAAACTGAGGTGGAATCCTTCAAAGCCCCCGGGCCTGTGGAAAATCTGCCCAGACCGCAGAATCCTTTATAAACGCATTCTATGAACACCTTCAGGAATGCATGGATCAATAAAACCAAATAAAACCAAGACCCAATCCTCCAAAGGCAGACGTCCTGTCTGGTCGACCCCAGCCATAAACAAACTATACAATAGAAGGAGGAAGCTACTACATGATGGAGCAAAATCCCAAAAAGGGAAGGCATCTCTGATCAGTATTAACAAAAAACTACGGGCACTCATAAAATCGTCTAAGGCCAGCTTCGAGAGAAAAATTGCACAGGACACTAAGGATAATCACAAGGCTTTCTTTAGTTATCTTAGGAACCTGGGTGGGAATTCCCAGATATGCTCAGAATTAGTCCAAAATGACAAAAAATACACCGAACCCACAGACATTGCCAACATCCTAGCTGACAGGTTCAGCACAAACTCCCCCCCCTCCCCACCAAAAGGGCAAATATCTATCCCAGCAGAGTGCTTCCCCCCTGACCTCTCAGATGCTCAGGTAAGAGCCGCCCTCTCCAAAGCAAAAAACACCGCATCAGTGGGACCAGACGGTGTCCCGGGCTGCGTCCTACATGAACTCCAAGAAGAGCTAAGCCCAAACATAAAACTACTGTTCAGTCTCAGCCTTACTACAGGATATGTACCCAAAGAGTGGTGTACAGCAACGGTGGTCC
The DNA here is from genome assembly GCF_019279795.1 of Protopterus annectens. Taxonomy (NCBI): domain Eukaryota; kingdom Metazoa; phylum Chordata; order Ceratodontiformes; family Protopteridae; genus Protopterus; species Protopterus annectens. Next base: position 343,421,516 of record NC_056738.1, on the reverse strand, counting down.
CTCTCCACAAAGGTGTGGTGCCTCAACGGATCCTGGAAACTATCGCCCCATAAGCCTGACTATCTTGGTCTGCAAAGCTATGGAAAGGATCATCATGGACCTTATAAATAAAGATATTGGCGACCTACAGACACTGGATCCTACCCAGTTTGGCTTTAAGGGCAGATCCTGCCTCTTAAACCTGGTCGATTTCTTTGAAACAGTCACCAAGGCCATTGACGAGGGGAAGGTGGTCCACACAGCCTACCTGGACCTCGCAAAAGCCTTCGATACAATACCCCACTCGGGCATTGTAGATAAGCTCACCAGCTTAAATATAAACCCCTATGTCACTAGATGGGTTGCAAACTGGATCAAGGACAGAACCCACATGGTTAGAATTGCTGGAGCCATGTCAGACTCCAAACCAGTTACAAGTGGCGTCCCACAAGGTTCAGTCCTGGGACCTCTCTTGTTCGGTATATATTTCTCAGCGGTACAGGCCAACACGGAAGGACTGTGGCTGACCAAGTTCGCAGATGACTGCAAACTGGGCGCCATAATCGACTCTCCAGCCGACACAAGCATCCTCCAAAAGGGCCTCATAGAAACAGACAACTGGTGCCAGAGCCATGGCCTCAAGCTAAACACCAAAAAGTGTATAGTCATCCCCTAGGCAAAAACAAAGTGCCCACAAATTACCACATAAGTGGTAATCCATTAAATCTGGAAGAAGTAATTAGGGACCTGGGGACCCAAGTTGATAACAATCTCTCATTTGACAACCACGTGGCCAAAGTGGTTAGAAAAACATTTTATATAGCCCACCTAATCATGAAGGGATTCACATCTAGATCAGGGGAGGTCATCGTGCCTCTTTACTCATCCCTCATCAGGCCCATAATTGAGTACAATGCCCCTTTTGGGATGTACCTTACCAGACACCTGCAGCAACTAGAAAGACCCCAAAAGTACCTCACCAAGAGGATCAAAGGGCTCAAACAGATGCCATATGCTGCCCGGTTAAAGAAACTCCAGCTCTACTCAGTGGCATACCGCCTGCTCAGAGATCTGTGCCTGACGTATAAAGCCATGTCCAACCCGGAATTAATGGACATGCTGCACCTCAGAAAATCCCAATCACATCGAGCTACGCGCTCGAGAGACTTGAACCTCAGCACTGAAGTAAATAGGACATGCTGGAGGGACAGATTCATAACCCAGAGGCTCCCTTCACTCTGGAATAAAATCCCAGTCCAGGTTAGGCAGAGTCCCTCATTGACTCTCTTGAAGAGGAATCTTGATGAGTGGATGGGGGATCGTAGATTTACCCCGGGTATCACTTCTGTGTCACTGTTAGACAGAGGCACAGTATACTAACCTCAAAAAAGGGCATAGCAAAATTAATTTAAAATGGGTGGTGAAAGCCAAACACACTCTGGCTAGGCTTATAAATGCCCTAGGGCAGATAGCCTAGTATGAACCTATGAACCTGTAAGACTAGAGCATGACTTGCTAAACTGCCCTTTTTCTACTAGATTTAACAAGATCATTAAGTGTAGGGCTGAATCCCTTAAATGCTATTTAGAGTCCAGTAGTTCTTGTCCTTCACATAAGGTACCATTTGCAAGTTCCCAGGCTATTGTCCTGAAGAAGTGAACGGTAAAACACTTGGAAGAGAAGGCTGTGGTGGGGGCGAAGACCTCTCCATGTCGCACACTCCCATTTTTGTGTTAAGGTCACCAACTCAGGTGAGGCACATGTTCTTCGTGTTTCACTGTTGCAGTCATTACATTTGGGTAATCTGCCGGTATAACGTGAGGCTTTTTTCATCAACCCTCCAAGACTAAAAGGCATTTAGTTTTGCATTAGCAAAAGTTATCTGGAACCCCCTGCCACCTTTAACCAGGCCTATCCACAGGAAGCCAATGCAACCCAATCTAGAAAAAAAAAAAACCTGTGCGAGGAACCTTCCCTGGGAAAAGAGAAAGGGACTCTGTCCCTCCTGTCATCTTGAAAAAAAGAAAAGAAAAGTCCCTCTCCCCCAGCAATATCCTGAGGAGTTGTGTTTTGGTGACACCCTTTGTAAAATGAAGTAGTGTAGTTTGTAGTATAGGAAATTATCCCAGATTACTCTTGACCTGTCTACACTTGGACCTCTGGCTTTCAGAAGTTACCACTGTATAGCACTGAAAAGCTTATATTGGTTAGAATTACCCCATCAACTAACATATACACAACTTAACCATCTATAAAATAACCCAGAATCCATCTGCTTGTCCAGCCAGAACTAAATAAAATTCTACACAACTATGTTCCCAGTCTACTATTGTGGTCCATTGAGCAAAAACTCCTTTCTGTCCACAAACCTATTAGATCTGCTGGTCATTCTATATTCTTGCCATGTTGCTAAGGCCCAGCATTCCTCATCTGTATCCGTCAGGTCAGTACCGTCCCATACTTCGAAGCCATTCTGAAAAAACTCCGTAGCTATAATCTGGCTCTGTTCTTGCTCAACACCAGGACAAAATTGTCCCTAAATGTGAACAAATAACCTATTCATACCTTGCTTCTCCTTACTCTCCTTTCTCTTACTTCCTTAATCTTATCAATTTATCTTGCTTATATTTCTGTCTAAATATACAATAAACCTGCTTTTCTCACTTCATATTGCAGTTCTTGTTTGTTTTGTACTAAATTACCTTTAATTTCTCTCTAAACTGGTTAAGTGGTCTTAAAGCTTGGTGGCTTTTGAGTTGCCCATCTCTACTATAAATTTGACATTGGACACTCCTCCCAGTCACATTACATCAGCTCATTCTACTGTGTACAGTGAGATGAGTTGTGAAGGCCCACCCCTTTAGCTTCTTAACCTTGAATTATCTTCTGTCTCCTCACTTTCTACTTAAAAAAAAAAAAATGTGCCTCTTCCTGCTTCATTTTGCTGCTTGTGCTTAGGTGTTCAATGGCATTTAGTTTGCCAGATTTGTTACTGTTTGTTGGTAGCCTGATTAAATTGATAGTATTCTACTGAACAGCTGCTTTATTTGAGCTGTTTTTTACTGTTGTGATTGTGAGCTAATTTATCACATTTGCACTGTTGTAAAGCAATTTACTGATTAACTGCATTTCATTACTGTTTAACTGTATTATTGCTATTCACTGTAATTCTTTACTGTTTAACTGCATTTTACTGCAGTTCATTACTGTTTAACTGTATTTTTTCATACTGTGAGTTCTGTTTTTTTATCTAAGTGGTTAATTGGTGCTTTTTTGAGTTTTTATGTGTTCTTAACTGTTAAATTGAGTAGCATAGTCTGAATACAGGTTTGCTGCATTCAGAGCAGTTTGTTTTTGCCTTCTATATTTCTGGAAGCCATCTTGCGTTTGCTTTTTGTATTTCTGGCAGCCATCTTGTGTTGGTAGGGCCCTGTCTTCTCTGCTAGTGAGAGTAGCAGGGCTCCCTGGGCCTTCTCTGGCACAAGCTGATTGGTAAAGCAGGGTCTAGCAGAGTGTTACTAGAATCTTCTATTTTTTTGTGGTATTTAAATCCCTCTTTTGAGCTGGTTTGGGTTTGTTTGCACGTCACGCACTGCAGCTGCACTGTTTTTAACCCATTGCAGGGTATTCCAGCTGCAAATATTTCCCTAGTAGCACTTGTGTGATCACGTAATAGTACTCTTATTAGACCTTCCACCCTTTACCCTCTTAGCTCTCTCTGTCCTCTCTCCCTCAGATTCTGACAAATATGGATGGACAATTTCCTACAGTTTCTCCTGCCAGTCTGGTTGATGTGGGCATCCTAAGAAAGTGTAGCAACTGCCTCATGTACACAGACTGCCCTCTACTACTTCCACCTTAGAACACAATTTGTGAGAGATGCAGTTACATTAAGAACCTAGAGTCTCTGCTCTCTCCCTCACAAGCCAATATATCTGGCACTGAGAAGGTTGTCAACTCAAACACCACCCACATGTGCGGAGGCCCTCAGCGAACACATAGCAAAATAAGAGAGACCTCAGAGGCAAAAACCCACTCTTAACTCCACTGCTGCACAGCACACAGTCCACACACCTGTGTCTCACAGCCACTAAGGCCTAAACATAAACCCAACATATTAGTCATAGGGGAGACTATTGTGAGAGACACAGATGTGCCCCTCACCAGGCTGGATAAGGAGAAAGTCATGGTTAGTTGTTTGTTAGGTGCCAGAATCCACCATATCACCCATGCACTCAAGTCTGTCAACAACAAGTACTGTTATGATTCTGTCAGTCCATGTTGGTGTGAATGACTTGAGACGTACCTCCCTGGACTATATTAAGAGAGACATGAGCGAGCGTGCTGTGTGTGTCTCTGGCAGGTATTGTTCCTAGCCTTAAGTAGCATTCTACTATCACCCAGAATGATGCCTCAGTACAAATAAATGATTGACTTTAACAATTGTCTTAAGTTTCTGGTGTCATTCCAAGGGGATCCCCAGTACGTGACAGCCTGTGAAGACATGATTGACAGACCACAATGCTTTGCAGAGATGACCTGCATCTGTCTGCCTTGGGCTACTGGCAAAGGCTCTTGCCTCCCCCATAGTGCCTTTTTAGGCAATGCCATGAGGTCAGAATTGCTAACATGAAAATTCCATCAAAACGCAAATTAAAGGATCTTATGTTGTCCCATCTTACCTCCATTCTTGCTTGGATGGGTTTGGAGCCAATCCTCTGCTCCGACTCTGCCAAATACACCAGTTGGAAGTCTCAAGCTTGGCTCATGGCAAGATTAGGTATCCCATGATGCAGTGGTGTAATTCCCAGATCTCTTGCCTGTCTCTGAGGTTGGATGTTCTTTTCTTGGCCGTGGCTAAGTTTTTTGTCTTTTGCCTTTTAGAATTTAAAACTAATTAGAAATTAGAGATTAGTTTACTGAGTACTGTGCCCTTTTTAAAGCTTAGCTTTAGTGTTTAGCTCTTTTTTCCGCTGTTGCGTCCTACTTCTTGACCATTGTTTTTCGCAGTCCTGTTCTGTGTATCCCGTAGTTTTTCTTACTATAGTGGTGCTCTTAAAGTTACTTATTAGCTTGTGTGTCTATTTTTAGTTACTTAATTACTTACTTGGTTCATAGCTCGTTTAAGCCAGAGAGCTAATTGCCCATTTTAGTTAGAGGACTAGTAGTATTAGTGTATTCTGATTGTTCTTTTATTATAGCTTACTATGTCCATTTAAATTAGAGGTCTTAGTGCTTGTTTTAGTTAGAGCAAAGCCATTTCCATTTATTTTCACTAGATGCGCTGTGTGTGTTAAATTATCGTGTTAGTACTTTTTCTAGAAGTGATTATTCTGTGACGTTTTCTCAGTGTTTATAATTGTTATAGGACTTTTTTCTTCCCTAACATGTCCAAAGAGACTTGGAAGAAAGAACATAAGTCTTCGGGCTTTAAGAAATGTCAAAAATGTGCTCAAAAAATGTCTGTTACAGATGGACATAGCATTTGCATTTATTGTTTAGGAGCTATCCATCTCCAGGAAAATTGCACTTTCTGCCACTCCTTTAGCGCCAGAGTGTTGCAGGAGAGGAAAAATAAATTGATTGTCAAAGGACTCTTGAAACCGACCTTTGAGAAAGTTGTACCGAGTGCTTCTTCTCCTTTGTCTTCTAAGAGGGGCAAACCAACCAAAAGGCCATCTCCTGTCTCTTCGGCTCAGTCAGACCCTCCTGAAAAATTTCTCAGCCATCAATCTCCTCTGCTCCACAGGCTTCGGAACTGATGGAGATTGTTATAGGCAAACCTGGTTCTTCGGCTCCAAGGTCTTCGGAACCAAAAGAAACCGTGTCTTGGAGCCGGTCCATCAAAATTCCACCAGTCTCCCCTACTTTGAGATCTCCCAAATGCAGGAAAATGCAGAGCCAAGCAGCACACGTACTATTCTCCTTAGATCAACAAAATCTTTATTATTAAAAACAAATAAGTGCTTTTGTCTCTGATTTGAGTTGAGACTTCATCAGATAAAATGTAACCTGCAAAACTTCATTTTAAATATATGCTAATGATGACTTCATTTCCTCCTATTAATCTGGTATTAAAATGTTAGTGGCAGCACATAAATGCACTCATGATATATATCTAATGTTTATACAGAAGGACCCTAAAACACATACAGATAAATAGATTACAGTCCTATACAACATAAAATTACAGGCACTTGATCGACATTAGGATATTTTTTTATCCACTAAATATACTCCTTTTTTTTTTTTTTTTTAAATCATTTTAAATATATATTTTAATATATATCGGCATTTTTATATGGTACGGCTACTTATGTATTTTATGCCTTTTAATGTTGCTTTACATTTTATATAGGACTGTTGTTCTATCGGCTTTTCCCAGATGTTCATCGTGTTACATGGCTGCAGTCATTACACTTGGGTTATCCTGCCGTCAGGCGGTCCTGCAGTCGGCCCGAGTTCCAAAGTCTTGGTCCAGCGTCGGTTGCTGTCGCTTCTTCCCGGAAGTCAGTGCGCCAGGGTTATACAAGATGCAGCAGATGCCATTTTCTTCCGTCTTTCGTGCCGCACAGTGCCCGAAGCAAAAGCAGTTCGCAAGTGCCGGTCGGCCGACTCCTGAGATTTTAATTCCGAATCCAGAACCTAAGTCTTCTACAAAGCTAAGTACTCCATTCGGGAAACTTCTTCTTGCCTCAGACCGATGTCAGTAAAAGTTAATAATTGTATTTCTTGTGGGAAGCAAATACCTCATAAGGATTTCCATTCCTATTGTATCCCATGCCTAGGCCCAGACCACAACGTCACAGGTTGTCAGTTTTGTACTAGGTTTAACAAGCGCACTATTAAACGTCTGTTTGATTTTGCCCAACATTATTTTGACAGAAAATTCAATTACACCATGTCGTCGGAACAACCGACGATCGGGTTACACAAAAAATGCAAAGACAAGGACAGGCATCCGAGGCCCAAAACTGATGATGAAGCCTCTTCTAGGCCAGTCGCCGGTTCTCCGGTTTTCAGCGAGTCGCCTTCGCAGCCCCTGACGACCGCTTCTTTGGAACCACAGGCCGCCTCTGACTCCCACGTGGAGATGGCTGGGCCTTCGGAGACATCAGACTTACGGCCTACCAAGACTTACCCTTCAGAGGGCTCCGGAGTAGCTGAACAAACCCGCACCTTCAGAGGGTGTTTTCAGGCCTACTCAGTTAACCATTAGATCTTCTGCTAAATCTAAAACAAAGAAACAACTTCAGCATTCACCAGGACAGGCCTCCATGCCTAAGAAACAGATGCTCAAAATGGCCGAAGACTTAATTACTCTGATCAGGGGGTTCCACCCACCTCCTGATAAAAGGCCTAGACAGGATGCAGACTATGACTCATCCAACCAGGTGTCCATCTCCTCAGATTCATCCGCAGACCAAGGATACTCTTTACCCCCTTATGAGGACTCTGATGCTGAGGAATCATTTCCTTCAGCTTCTCCACCAGAGGACTACTCCTTTGGGGAAACCTTACATACCACGCGGGAGCATTTCCATTGGGAGGGCCAGGATTATTCAGAATCCAAGAAAAGGCTCAGAGATTTTCTTTTATTGCCTCAACACAGACCCTTTGCTATTCCGCCAGTGTTAGATATTGTGGATGATGTGTATTCTGAATCCAGTTTAAATCCTGATTCTTTACCTCCTGCTCCAGTTAAGCCAGACAGATACTACAGAGTCCCTGACTCTCTCAAATTCCTTTATAAAAGCCCTGTTGCTGACCTTGAAACTATTTCCCAGGGTCCCAAAGGAGTAAAGGCCTCTACAGCAAAAAAATCCAGTCCCCTCTGACAGAGATTCCAGAGCATTAGACAGATGGGGAAGAAAGTATATACATCTGCAACCTTAGCAATTTGTGCCTTAAATTGCCAGTTTCACATGCTTAAATATCAGCAATATTTGATGTCTCAGTTGAAACAAAAAATGCTTCCAAATTCAGATCTTCCTAATTATAAGGAAATGCAGGATTTATTGCATGCAGCTGAACAAGCGGGAAAACATACTTTGCAATGTGGTTTTGATTCATTAGAGGCCTCCTGTAGAGTAGCAGGGTCTGCCATTAGAAGACATGCTTGGTTAAAAGAGCAAACTTTACCAGATCATGTTAAAGCAAATTTATTGGATGCACCTTTGCAGCAGGATGTTTTATTTGGAGTTAAGGCAGAAGAGGTATTAAGGAAAATGGAGAATAAAGCAAAATCTATGCAAACGGTAAAGGATTTCTTACAGGTTCAGCCTCCTTGATTTAGCAGAAATTGGCCAACAAAGAATTGGTCCTTTCCAGTTTCAGACAGACCTCAAAGGGGCAGATACAGACGTCCAAGAGGCAGAGCTCAACCACAAGGTACTTCCAGGCCTCGACAATGGGGTGCTTCAACCCAGAAAGAAGGGGAAGACAGGCCTCCACCTTATAAAAAACAGCCCCAATGACTTCCCACTACAGCTGCCAAACATCTCTCTCTTGGCAGCCCCCTTGGGTGGAAAACTGGCTCTTTTCAGTCACAATTGGCATATGATCACCAAAGACAAATGGGTTCTCAGTATTGTGTCTCAAGGTTACAGGTTCCACATGTTCATCGTGTTACACTGCTGCAGTCATTACACTTGGGTTATCCTGCCGTCAGGCGGCTCCCCAGTCGGTCTGAGTTCCAAAGTCTTGGTCCGGCGTCGGTTGCTGTCGCCTCCTCCCTGACGTCAGTGCGATAGGGGTATATTAAATGCAGCCAACGCCATTTTCTTCAGTCTTTCTTGCCTCGCGGTGCCCGAAGCAGAAGCTGTTCGCAAGTGCCGGTCGGCCGACTTCTGAGATTTTCATTCCGAATCCAGAACCGAAGTCTTCTAAAAAAGCTAAGTACCCCGTTGGGGAAACTTTTTCTTGCCTCAGACCGATGTCAGTAAAAGTTAATAACTGTATTTCTTGTGGGAAGCAAATACCTCATAAGGATTTCCACTCCTATTGTATTCCATGCCTAGGCCCTGACCACGACGTCACTGGTTGTCGGTTTTGTGCTAGGTTTAACAAGCGCACTATTAAATGTCTGTTTGATTTTGCCCGACATTATTTTGGCAGAAAATTCAATTACACCATGCCGTTGGAACTTCCGACGACCGCAATGCATAAAAAGCGCAAGGACAGGCATCCGAGGCCCAAAACTGACGACTAGGCCTCTTCTAGACCGGTCGCTGGTTCTCTGGTTTTCAGCGAGGCGCCTTCACAGCCCCTGACGACCGCTTCCACAGAACCACAGACCGCCTCCGACTCCCACGTGGAGCTGGCTGGCCTTCGGACGCACTAGGTTTTCAGCTTTCCGATCCTAACCCTACAGAGGGAACCGAAGTAGCTCAGCAATCCACAGCTATAGAGGGTGTTTTCAGACCTACCCAGCTAACCATTAAAACCCTCTGCTAAGTCTAAGCCCCCCTTAAAAGCAAAGAAACAGACACAACTCTCTTCAGGTAGGCTTCCATGCCTAAGAAACAAATGCTGAAAATGGCCGAGGACCTAATCACCCTGATCAGGGGGTCCCATCCCCCTCATGATGAAAGGCCCAGACAAGGATGCAGACTATGAACCTTCCGACCAGGTGTCCATTTCCTCAGACCTAGGATATTCTTTACTCCCTTATGAGGATTCTGATGCTGAGGAATCAATTCCATCAGCCTCTCCGCCTGAGGATTACTCCTGTGGGGAGACCTTACATACCATGAGGGAACATTTCCATTGGGAAGGCCGGGATTATTCAGAATCCAAGAAAAAGCTCAGAGACTTCCTTTTATTGCCTCAACACAGACCCCTTGCTATCCCACCAGTTTTAGATATTGTGGATGATGTGTACACTGAATCCAGTTTAAACCCTGACTCCTTACCCCCAGCCCCAGTTAAACCTGATAGATATTACAGAGTCCCTGACTTTCACAAATTTCTGTACAAAAGCCCTGTTGCTGACCCTGTAACTATTTCTCAGGGACCCAAAGGGATTAAGGCCTCATCAGCAAAAAACCCAGTTCCCTCTGACAGAGATTCCAGAGCATTAGACAGATGGGGAAAGAAGGTATATACGTCTGCAACTTTAGCAGTGAGAGCCTTGAATTGCCAGTTTCACATGCTAAAATATCAGCAATTTTTGATGTCTCAGTTGAAACAAAAGATGCTTCCAGATTCAGATCCTCCTAATTTTAAGAAATGCAGGATTTATTGCATGCAGCTGACCAAGTGGGAAAACATACTTTGCAATGTGGGTTTGATTCCTTAGAGGCCTCCTGTAGAGCAGCAGTTACAGGCTCTGTCATTAGAAGGCATGCTTGGTTAAAAGAACATACGTTACCAGGTCATGTTAAGGTCAAATTATTGGATGCACCTTTGCAACGGTATGTGCTGTTTGGAGTTAAGGCAGAGGAGGTATTAAAGAAAATGGAGGATAAGGCAAAATCTATGCAAACGGTGAAAGATTTCTTGCAGGTTCAGCCTCCTCGTTTTAGCAGAAATTGGCCACCAAAGAATTGGTCCTTTCCAGTCACAGATAGACCTCAAAGGGGCAGATACAGACGTCCAAGAGACAGAGGTCAGGCACAAGGCCCTTACAGGCCTCAACAATGGGGTACACCATGCCAGAAAGAAGGGTAAGACAGGCCTCAACCTTATAAAAAACAGCCTCAATGACTTTCCACTGCAGCTGCCAAACAGCTCTCTCTTGGCAGCTCCCTTAGGAGGAAAACTGGCACTTTTATATCACAACTGGCATTGCATCACCAAAGACAAATGGGTTCTCAACATTGCATCTCAAGGTTACAGGTTCCACTTTCACACTCTGCCAGGGTTAAAAGGAATGCCAAATCTGCCACCAAATCAATGGGCAGAGGCTCAAAAACAAATTACAGCACTCATGGACATGAGAGCTATTCAAAAGGTACCACCACAGGAACAAGGACAAGGATTTTACTCAAGACTCTTTCTGGTTCCCAGAAAGGACAAAGCCTGGATCTTCAGCAGGTGGGGTCAGCCTTGCTGCGATCTCTTTGCCAGTCCCCTCAATGCCAAATGCAGCAACTACTTCACTCTGATCCCCCCACAGGGGGAGTCACCCAGGGACTCTCTAGTCCACGGTTGGCTTTCCGGTCTGCTCTATGCCTTTCCTCCGTTTCCTCTGTTACCAAGAGTGATTCAGAAAGCCATTCACTTTGGAAGCAAGATGATTCTAAATGCTCCACACTGGCCCCGCCAGGTCTGGTTCCCCTTCCTTCAGCGGTACACTGTGGACGGTCCCTGGACTCTGGTTCCAGTACCAGACCTTTTGACTCGTATGTCGGGACAGCTCCACCCCTCCCTACAGTCCCTCAGGTTGACAGCCTGGCTGCTCCCCTTCCATCAATAGTTAGACTACATTCCTTTTCACCTGAGGTGGTGCATATCCTTTCGTCGTCTCACAAGTCCTCCACCAGAAGAATTTACTCTAGCAAATGGAAGAGATTTTCTATCTGGGCTCAGGCACAAGGCCTGGACCCTTTCACAGCCCCTATATCGGCGGTCTTAGACTTTTTAGATATGCTCTTCCAACAGGGCTCTGCTCCCTCGACCATTAAAGTGCAGCTGGCGGCCATTTCTAACTTCCATGTATCCTATGAGCCCGCTCTTATGGGCCATAAACTTTGCAAGGCCTTTTTGAAAGGAGCTTGGTTACTGTGTCCTCCTGTGTCAGAACCCGTCATGCTATGGGATTTAAATCTGGAATTGCAAGCCATCACTTCTCCGCCGTTTGAGCCGGCTGCCACTTGCGAACTGAAATTCTTATCCTGGAAGATGGCTTTCTTAGTGGCCATCACTTCGGCTAGAAGAGTATTAGAACTTCAAGCATTGTCCATTAGGCACCCGTATTTGATATTTCATAAGGACAGGGTATCCTTGAGACTTAATCCGTCCTTTCTCCCTAGGGTGTCGTCTACATTTAACCTCCACCAATCCATTGAGTTACCTGTGTTTTTTCCCCAACTTCTCCAACAAGGCGGAGTTCAAATTTCATCAATTGGATGTGCATAGACAACTAAGGTTCTATTTACACAGGATGAAACACGCAAGAAAATCAGATCAATTGTTTGTCTCTTTTTTTGAGAATAGAATGGTTAGCTCTATTTCCAAGTGCACAATTTCCAAGTGGATTAAGGATTGCATTACCTTTATTTACTCATCAGCAGGCAGAAACTTACCCTTCCCAGTCAAGGCTCATTCCACTAGGGCGGTCTCAAGTTCAATAGCATATCATGCCAGGCTTTCCTTGGACGACATTTGTGCAGCGGCTACCTGGGCTTCTCATCACACCTTTATCTCGCATTACAAGCTGGACGTGGCATCTAGAGGCCGGGCTTCCTGTCCCATCAGTAATGAATGTAGGCGAGATAGGACCACATAACATCAGTTAGTTATGTACTCACCATAACGATCGATGTATGTGGTCCATCTCGCCTACATTCTTACATACCCACCCCCTTGCCTGAAGGATTTGGAGGATAATTGCTCTGAGACACTTCAGATTCGGTTTATTCCCTTTTCCTGGTGGATGATATTCCTCTTAGTGAGGTTGGTGTATGTGAAGTGATTGCGATGTATGCAAACAAGATCTGGGGGTTTGGGAGAGGTGCATCCTGGGATACCGGTTAGCCCAGCCAATTAGAGACTTTGTGCTAGAAAATAGTCGGCCGAGTCGGAGCCGATTATCGGCTCCGAACCCATCAGTAATGATTGTAGGCGAGATGGACCACATACATCGATCATTATGGTGAGTACATAACTAAATGTTCTGTGCATACCTTCACCAAACATTGCCATTTGCCTTTATACTCAAAATCCAGAGCTGGCTTCGCCACTGCTGTACTGCAGGGCCTTATAGCCACCCCTAATGCCTTATAGATCCAGCCTCCCTACCTCAGCTTTGGGATTCCACCCAAGTGTAATGACTGCAGGAGTGTAACACTATGAACATAGTACAGTTTTGTACCTACCATAAATGTAGATGTTCGAGTGTAAACACTGCTGCAGTCCAGGTTACCCTCCCTCCTTCCCCTCTTACTTTCTGGTACTTACCTAGGTCATCTACCCTTTATTACCTATGGGGAGTATTTTCTGGTAATTAAAATGGTTGTTTGCTTTTCTTTTGTATATTTTACTAGCAATTTGAATTGCCTGCCTGTTTGGGGGCACCTGACATCTGCAGCAAGAAAAACTGAAGAAAATGACGTTGGCTGCATATTATATACCCCTGTCGCACTGACATCAGGGAGGAGGCGACAGCAACCGACGCCGGACCGAGACTTTGGAACTCAGGCCGACTGGGGAGAACCGCCTGATGGCAGGATAACCCAAGTGTAATGACTGCAGTAGTGTTTACACTCGAATATCTACATTTATGGTAGGTACAAAACTGTACTTTTCACACACTGCCAAGATTAAAAGGAATGCCAAATCTGCCACCAAATCAATGGGTAGAGACTCAAAGACAAATTATAGCACTCATGGACATGAGAGCTATTCATAAGGTACCAACACAGGAGCAAGGACAAGGATTTTACTCGACTCTTTTTGGTTCCCAGAAAGGACAAAGCCTGGAGGCCCATTCTGGATATTTCTTCTCTAAATACTTACCTGGATGTTCCAAAATTCAAAATGTTGACACTACAGCAGCTTCTTCCCATGCTGGGCAAGAAAGCTTGGCTCGTAACTTTGGACCTCAAGGAGGCATACCTGCATGTCCCTATCAGACAAAATTGCAGAAGATACCTCAGATTCTTAGCAGGTTCAATGCATTACCAATTCTCTGCACTGCCCTTTGGCTTATCTACTGCGCCCAGGGTCTTTACAAAATGCCTGGCACCAGTAATTGCATTTTGCAGATGAAAAGGAATTCAAATTTACCCATACTTGGATGACTGCCTTATTTAAGCAGAGAGCAAAGACATTCTTCTAAAGCATCTGGCGTTTGTAAAAAGACTGCTAATTTGCCTAGGGTACACAGTAAACGAAAATAAATCAAAACTAGTGCCCTCACAAGAGATAATATTCCTGGGTGCCAGCTTAAATACAACGGCCCAGATGGCTTATCTCACGCCAGACAAGCAAGGACAACTGACTCTATTTCCAATTGATGGCAACAAAAACCCAACTCCCTGCAAGAAAAATTCTGCAGGCCTTGGGTTTCATGGCATCTTGCATACTACTAATTCCATATGCCAAACTGCATATGAGGAATCTACAATGGTACCTAAAGAGTGCCTGGTCTCAACACTGTCGCAGTTTGGAAACAGTAGTACCACTTAATGCGAGAGTGTTCAATCTCGCCTTTGTTCTTACACATGGGGTTCGGAGCCGATCCTCGGCTCCGTGCCGGCCGACTGCAAGCTCTGCATCGAGAAGAAGCTCGAGGACATGTAATACCCACAATCCCCCTCTGCCATTACCTCAGATCTAGTTTGCCGCTGCTGCAGTACGCATCGCTGGAGACTAGCTCGGGACTGTTCAGATAAGATTTTTTATCTATTCTGTACTAAATTCAGAAAGTTTCTTTAAATTCTAGTTACTTAAGTAAGAGTAGGTGTGTCAGTGTCAGAATTCTCTATACTTAGAATAAGTTAACTTGTTAACTTTCGAGTTAGAGTTTTCGGGGCCTACCCCTTTTGGACTTGTGACTAAAACCTTTGTAGTCTTGCCTTTTGGCAGTTATAACTAAATTAGACTTCGGATTCGACTTCTTTGACTAAAAACTTGTGGTAGTCTTGTTTTTAGCTTTATCAAAACAGACTTTTTTTCCCGGATTTGACATTTATACTGGATTGGACTTTTTACTGGACTGGACTGTCTTTTCATTGTTAATATGTCTGAAAAGATGAAATCTGGTTTTAAACGTTGTCAGTGTGGCCAAAAAATGTCGGTCACAGACAACCACAGTTCCTGTGTCTACTGTCTTGGCCCTCTCCACTTACAAGAGGACTGCTCTATTTGTCACTCTTTTAGTGGGAGGGTCATGACAGATAGGCTCAGGAAACTGATGGATAGAGGATTGCTGAAACCCTCTTTCCAGGAGGCTTTGGATGCTTCAGACCAGGCATCCAAGTCTTCGAAGGGTCGAGGCGGAGCCAAAGACATCGGCTCCGAGCTCTTCGAGTCTAGTTGGATCACCGGTTCCACAGACTTCGGGGCCGAGTGTTCAACTGTTGGCAGTTTCCGAGCCTCGAGTCTTGGAACCGGTGACGGAGCTCCCTCCACCGACTCTATTGAGGTCGGCTCCGTCTTCGATCCCTTCGACTCGTTCTTCTAGAGCCCTTTCCGACACCGACGTGGACCGTGTGGTGCAGAAACTTATGGAGCATACGGCCCTGTCCAAGCTTATTTCGGTCTCCTCTCAGTTGATGTCGAGACTTGAAGGCCTGCCACTATCTCCATCTGTTCCTCCTCCGAGACCTGTTCAGTCTTCGGAGCCGGAAGAAGCTGACCTGATGATTGTGGAGCCCTCGGTGCCAGAACCGTCTTTTTCTCGGTCGGCACCGTTACCTCAACTCCATCCGATCCGTACCGGAGTCTCGGGCGAAGATCTGTCCTTGGTTCCGGGACCGAGTCGGACCGATGTTTCGTTCGACTCTCCCTCGGGGCCTCGGCACGGATCGATTCGGTTCCGTCCTCGGGGTCGGTGCCTTCGGCTCCTGTTTCGGGATTCTTCCCATTTCTTGAACCGGGAGATACCTCGACTCGGGACCCGGGGGCCTTCGACCTCATGAGGAAGGTGTTGTCTACTCAGACAACCACATCAGCAGGTACAGCTTCTCCTCCCGCAAAGGACCGTTATCCTCCTCTGCACCCACGGCCACCCAAGCGTCGGGCACCAGTGTCTCAGCCACCCCTGGAGGGTGCCCCTCTTCCTCGGAGGCTTCTTCGGATGCTCCCACGAAGAAGTTCCTAGGAAAAGACTGTGTAAGAGGAGACACTTGGATTCTCCACAAGAATCCTTGACATCTGATACTGACTTAGATGAGTCAGAAGGGTCCCCTAAGTCACCTTCAGAGGATGTCTCTTTTGCTGACATCTTGGAGATCCTTAAACAGAGAGGTGACTGGCAAGCCCTCCCCCCTTCTGAGGATGAGTCAGTTTTGCTGAAGGCATTTGGTGCCCGTCCTTCCTCCTCCTGGGTCACTCCGCCCTTTGATGAGTTAATGGAATTAATTGCTCGAAGGGCGTGGGAGACTCCTGACACGGTGGAACCTGTCCCTAGGAAGCCAAATAAGTACATCACGGCACCACAGGACAAAGCTTACCTTACCAAAGGAGTTCCGTAGACGCCATGGTGGTGGCAGCGGCCACGAAAAAGGAGATGTCGGAGTCTTCCTCATCTGTCCATCCGCCTAACAAAGATTCTAGGACCATGGACAGATACGGGAAGCGCATTTTCAGTTCAGCGGCTTTCTCTATGCTCCCTGAACTATTTGACCCATTTTACACGTTTACAGAGAGATCTAGTCAAAGAGTTGGGAGATACCCTCCAGGGTGCTACAGATGCCGCTGTCTCAGAGAAAGTTACAGCGCATCTCAACACCCTTACGTCCATTGTGAACTCGTCCATGAGGCTGATATCCTATGCAGCCGAAGGATCGAGTAGGGCAGCGGCTTCAGCGATTGCTCTTCGTAGGCAATCCTGGATGCGCTTATGTTCGTTATGGAAGCCTTCAAGTCTTCCTTTACTAACGCCCCATTTGATGGAGCCACACTTTTGGCCCTAAAGTAAAGGCGACCCTTACCCGGTGTGAACAGGAGGGAAAGACTCTGTCTGCTGTCGGAGTCCGTTTTTCCACCCCTTCCAGACCGCACCCCAAAGGGCAACGTGGTGGGAAAATGTGGTTTCAAAACCCCAAGGGTCTTTTCCAAACACACAGGGTGATGCCCGGTCTAGAGGCAGAGGAGGGGGCACAGGTGGAAGACGCGGGCCTGGCGGCAGAGGGGTCCATAAAACCAAGGTGACAGGGATAACCTCCTGGCAAACCTTTTCAGCACTCCTGAGAGGAGGCCCGACTGTCCTGCTCTGGAGGCAGTCGGGGTCGCTAGCTTTATACCCTCAGGCCTGGCAAAACCTTTCTTCAGACAATTGGGTAAAAGCATTGTTACCAGAGGTTACAAAATCCTTTCTATCCACCCCATTCCAAAGAGAAAACTCCCAGATGTACCACCCCATCTGCGAGACCCAGCAGCTACAGAAATTTCAAAGCTGCTAAGAAAAAGAGTCATCCAACCAGTCCCAGTGGACCAAATAGGATTCGGAACTTACTCAAGGTTCTTTTTAGTTCCAAAGAAAACAGGGGACTGGAGGCCAATTCTGGACCTAAGTCATCTCAACACCTTTGTCAAGAAGGAAAAGTTCCGAATGGTCACGCTTCAATCGATCCTTCCATTCTTACGGAAGGACGACTGGATGTGCTCAATAGATCTGAAGGACGCATACTACCACATCAAAATGGCCAGGGCGCCCAGAGATCACTTGCGCTTCCGGCTGGGAGCCAGTCACTATCAGTTTCGAGCCCTGCCCTTTGGTCTGACCACAGCCCCAGGGTCTTCACCAAATGCATGGCAGTGGTAGCGTCTCATCTGAGGCCTAGGATTCCAGGTGTTTCCGTATCTGGACGACTGGCTCCTGTCTGCCACCACCAGGCCAACTGATACATGCCAGGGATTACTCCTACAACTTTGCACACACCTTGGCATTTCAGTAAATTTCGAGAAATCTTTGCTACAGCCATCACAGCATATCTTATTCATAGGAGCGAATTAGATACTGTCAGTTAGTTCTAAAACTTCCGACAGAAAGAATAGTAGCACTTCAATTCAACATTTCCCTTCTGCTGTCGCCCAGGAAATCCCCAGCAAAAATTGTTTTGAAAGTTCTGGGTCTCATGGCAGCTTCTCTCATAGCAATACCATTGGGAAGACTGCACATGAGAGTGCTACAATGGCTTCTATTTGCACAATGGTCATTCCAACAACTTCCACTGACTCACGAAATATTGATAACGAAAACATGCAAATCACACCTAAGGTGGTGGTTACAGACTTGCAACCTATCCGCGGAAGACCATTTGTGCTACCCACACCGTCAGCAACGATAACCACGGACGCTTCCCTGATAGGGTGGGGGGGCATCTTTCAGGGACAGACAGTCCAAGGCGAATGGACCAATCTGGAGTACAATCTGCACATCAATGTTCTGGAGTTGAGGGCAGTGTTTTGGCGTTGCAACACTTTGCTCCCCTTCTTCCTCCAGGGACCATTGCAGTTCAGACAGACAACATGTCCGTAGTCTGGTACATAAACAAGCAAGGGGGAACCAGGTCCTACCAACTATGCAGAGAGGCCATGAGAATTTGGCAATGGGCAGAGTCCACGGTCGCTTTCTGATCGCAACGCACATCCCGGGTCATCCAACGTCATAGCCGACAGGCTGAGCAGGGCAATACTATTGCCTCACGAGTGGTCCTCAAACAGTCAGTTGCGGAAAAGATTTTTCGCAAATGGGGCCAGCCTACCTGCGATCTGTTTGCGTCTCCAATGAACGCCAAATGCAGGAGCTACTTTGCCCTATTACCCTCCAGGGAAGTCCCAGGGACGCTGGTGCATGATTGGCCCCCGGGTCTCCTATATGCTTTTCCTCCATTTCCCCTGATTGCAAAGTTTCTGCAGAAAGCAAACAACCTTCAGAGGACTATAATTCTCATTGCTCCGTTCTGGCCTCGTCAAATTTGGTTCCCTTTCTCTTGCATCACCGCATTCGGGACCTTGGATGCTGGACCCAGAGCCAGATCTACTGACTCACTCGTCAGGAGTTCCTCACCCATCCCTGGAATCTCTCCATCTAGCAGCTTGGCTGCTCCGCTTCTTTAGCCAGGTCAATTCCCCTTACATCGGCGGTTCAAGATATTTTGGTAGCTTCTCATAAAGTTTCCACTACAAAGACTTATACTAGTAAATGGAAACGTTTTGTCTTCTGGGCGGAGTCACATCAGTTGGACCCTGTTACAGCTCCGTTGAATAAGGTCTTAGAATTTCTAACCGAATTATTTCAGGAAGGAGCTTCTCCTACCTTAAGAGTACAGTTGGCTGCCATTTCTAGCTATCATATAGAAGAAAGTGGTGCACCTATTATGGCTCACAGACTCTGTAAAGCCTTTTTAAAAGGTTCCTTTCATATCAGACCACCAGTCAGAAGCCCGACATCACCGTGGAATTTAAATTTGTTGCTCTCTAAATTGATGCTACCACCCTTTGAACCAGCTTCAAATTGCCCTTTGAAATTTTTGTCATGGAAAACATTATTTCTAGTGGCTATTACATCGGCTAGACGGGTGTCTGAGCTGCAGGCCCTTTCGGTCAAACATCCCTATTTAATTTTTCATTCTGACAGAGTATCCCTACGCACTAATCCATCCTTTCTTCCCAAAGTTTGTTCTACTAGTAATATTAATCAGTCCATTGAATTACCCACCTTCTTTAAAGACCACTCTAATAAATTAGAGTATATGTTGCACAAACTGGACGTCCATAGACAACTCAGATTTTATTTAGATAGAACAAAAGATCACAGGAAATCTGATCAGCTATTTATAGCTTTTGCTGACAGCAGAAAGGGTCTTGCAGTTACGAAACGAACTCTTTCTAAGTGGCTAACTGATTGTATCATTTATGTTTATGAAAATTCTGATCAAACATTATCAGCAAAACCCAGAGGACATTCTACCAGATCAATTTCTACATCTTTGGCTCATGCAGCTTGTTTACCTTTAGACATCATTTGTGCGGCTGCTACTTGGGCTAAACCACATACATTTATCTCTCATTACAAAGTGGACAGGGTTTCTAGGGATAGGGCAACCTTTGGTTCCACTGTGCTCAAGAACGTTCTCCCTTGAGTTCCTCAGGATCATGGAGCTAGGGACGCTACCCATGTGTAAGAACAAAGGCGAGATTGAACACTCTCACATAAAGAAGTTATGTCCTTACCATAACGTTCCATGTGGAGTGTTCATCTCGCCTTGGTTATTACACTCCCACCCTTCCCACCCTTAGGAAGAACGTTCGATTTGGTGCCTGGTCTGGAGTATTCTCCTTCTGCTGTTGCAGTGTTGGTGTTGCTATCATACCCTTGGTATGTTTGTATAGATGTAATTATGTATATAGTTTGGCATGTATGCGTGATTGTTGTCTGGTTTGCTTGCAAACTAGATCTGAGGTAATGGCAGAGGGGGATTGTGGGTATTACATGTCCTCGAGCTTCTTCTCGATGCAGAGCTTGCAGTCGGCCGGCACGGAGCCGAGGATCGGCTCCGAACCCCATGTGTAATAACCAAGGCGAGATGAACACTCCACATGGAACGTTATGGTAAGGACATAACTTCTTTTTCCTTGCCTTCAACAGGAGTTTCGATGGTGGGCTCAAGCCTGTCACCTCAACAAGGGACAGCTTTTCACTCAACCCACAGCCAGGCAAACACTGACAACAGATGCTTCGGATTACGCCTGGGGAGCACACATGGCAGGAGAAATGTATTCAGGGCAAGTGGCCCGCAGAACAAAGGCATCTTCACATCAATCAAAAAGAGATGCTAGCTGTACAAAATGCCCTTATAGCTTTCAAGGACCTTCTGCATCCAGGACAACTATTACTAAAGACAGACAACACCACAGTTATGTGGTACATAAACAAGCAAGGGGGCACTCATTCATATCCCCTCTGCAGACAAGCCATGACCTTGTGGAACACAGCTATAACCTATCAAGTTCATCTGCAAGCACAATTCCTGCCAGGAGAAAAACACACTGGCAGATGACTTAAGCAGAAACATCATGGATCCGCACGAGTGGAAATTACATCCACAAATGTTCAGGATGATAACACAAAAATGGTGGAGCCTGGACATAGATCTGTTCGCATCCCCAATGAATTGCCAGCTACAGAAATTCTGCACAAGGACTTACCACCCACAAGCATGGAAAGTGGATGCCCTCTCATTCAGCTGGAAAAACCTACAAGTATATGCTTTCCCACCACTACCTCTCCTTTCAAAGGTACTCATAAAAGCCAGACAAGAAAAGCCAAAGATGATCCTGATTACCCCAGACTGGCCACGCCGGCACTGGTACCCAATCTTAAAGAACTTAGCACAAGGTCCACCATGGATTTTGCCTTAAAACCCACAACTTCTGACTCAGCAAAACAATTGGATACGTCACGGCCAGGTCAAGACTTTAAACCTGGCTGCATGGCAGATTCCTTAGTCAAGCAACCAATGGCTCTCTCCAAAGCTGTTATGAATGTCATTCTGGAGGCCAGAAGGCCTAGCACCAGGAAAGCCTATTCAGATAAATGGAAGAGATTATGTGCCTGGAACCAGGCTCACAGCATTGACCCTCTTGTCCCAAATATTCCTCAGATACTACAATACTCGACTGAGATGCTGGACAAAGGCCTCTCCTTTTCATCCATTAAGATCCATGCCTCTGCCATCTCTGCTCATTACAACACAGAGCCACCAATTTTTTCTCATCCTTTGCTAAAACAGTACCTCAGAGGGGCTAAAAACATAAGACCGCCCCGCAGAGCACCAACTCCAACTTGGGACCTCAACTTCGTCTTGGAAAAATTAACTTTACCTCCTTTTGAGCCAGCTAACTCAGCAGACTTAAAATATGTGTCTTGGAAAACTGCTCTGCTCCTGGCAGTAACCTCAGCACGAAGAGTTTCAGAATTACAGGCACTAATGGCAGTAAAACCTTTCATCATTTTCCACCAAGACAGGGTGTCTTTAAGAACAAACCCTACTTTTATGTCAAAGGTGGTATCAAGTGTGGCTCTAAACCAAACTATTCACTTGCCAACTTTTTATCAAAATCCACAGAATAAAGGAGAGAGACTACTGCATTCCTTGGACATACACAGGCAGTTACGCTTCTACTTGGACAAAACGAAAGCTTTCAGGAAAACTGAGCAATTGTTTGTAGCATATGCTGCAGGAACACAGGGAAAAGCCATTTCAAAACAAACCATTTCAAAATGGATAGGGCATTGTATACATTTCTGCTATACACACCATGGGAAAACTGCACCTAACAGCATTAGGTCTCATTCCACCAGAGCAACAGCCACTTCAACTGCCTACCTCAGAGTACCACCTACCAAGGACATTTTGGAAGCAGCAACTTGGAGTTCTGTACATACCTTCACCAAGCATTAATATCTGCCTCTTTACTCTAAATCCAGAGCTGGCTTTGCCACTGCAGTCCTGCAGGGCCTTATAGCCACCCCTAATCCCTTATAGAACCACCCACCCTACCTCAGCTTTGGGATTCTACCCAAGTGTAATGACTGCAGCAGTGTAACACGAACATATTACAGTTTTGTACCTACCATAAATGTAGATGTTCGAGTGTATACACTGCTGCAGTCTAGGTTACCCTCCCTCCTTCCCCTCTTACTTGCTGGTACTTATCCATGCCTTCTACCCTTTGCTACCTATGGGGAGTATTTGCTGGTAACTGAAAGTTTTTGATTGCTTTTCTTATGTATGTTTTATTAGCAATTTACATTGCCTACCTTTTTGGGGCCACCTGACATCTGGGGCAAGAAAAGCTGAAGAAAATGGCGTCTGCTGCATCTTGTATACCCCTGGCGCATTGACGTCAGGGAAGATGCGACAGCAACCGACGCCGGACCAAGACTTTGGAACTCGGGCCGACTGCGGGACCGCCTGACGGCAGGAATAACCCAAGTGTAATGACTGCAGCAGTGTATACACTCTAACATCTACATTTATGGTAGGTACAAAACTGTACTTTAGGGGTCGCCACAGCGGAACTCCGGTCCACTAATGGTTGGCAGTAGAGTTTTACGGTGCTGAGGTGCCAGCTTGACGCCCAACCTTCAATGGAGGCACACCCATTTACGCATGTCTTTCGAACGCCACTCGACCGCGGGGAGGACATGCAGATTCCACACAGAAGGCGCTCCAGCTGAGAATCAAATGGGAGAACCTCTTGCTGTGAGGCGACAACGCTACCGCTGTGTCATCGAGGCTCCTATATATACTGTAATCTATTTATTTTTATTTATATATTGCACTGATATATTTGGCATAGGAGGGTATATTTACTGAGCTTATGCGTTATTAGGATCCCTCTGTATAAACATTAGATATATATCATGAGTGTATTCATTTGCTGCCACTTTACATTTTAATACCTGATTATCATCATTAGCATGTATTTAAAATGAAGTTCTGCTGGTTACAATTTATCTGATGAAGTCTCTTTTAACTCAAATCCGAGATGAAAGGGCTTATTTGTTTCTAATAATAAAGATTTAATTGATCTAAGGTGAATAGTACATGTGCTGCTTTGCTTTGCATTTTCCTGCATTTGGGAGTATTCACTTTTTTTCTGGTTTTGTTTGGACGTTGGGACTATAGGCTTGGAGGCAGAGCAGGGCAATATGTCATTAACTTTCGACACGCAGTCAAGCGTGAATATTCAGCAGAATGGGACTATGAGTGACCTAACTGTGTTAATCCAGCAACTCATGAACCGAATGGACCGTTTAGAGCAGTCGGCTCTATCTCAGTTGTCCATTCATCCTACACAGAGTACTTCTACTCAAAATAATGTACCAGATGATACTGGGACCCTAAACAGCTGGGGGAAGGGCATTTGGCAGCATTTACTTCTTCATTACCCTCTCTGGGATCGGATACTAGACAGAATGAGGTAAATTTGTTTGTCTCTTTCGGCTTTTTCCCAGTTAGGGGTCGTCACAGCAGAACTCCGGTCCGCTAATGATTGGCGGTAGATTTTTACGTACTGACTTGCCGGGCCTAACGCACAACCTTCAACGAAGGAACACCCATTCACCTATGTCGCCACACAGAAGACGCTCTGAGAATCGAACGGGCAACGTCTAACTGTGAGGCGACAATGCTACCGCAGCACCACCACCGCGGTATAGACAGAATGAGGTAAATATTCATACTAATTCCATTAATGAAACAAACGCTAATACTATGAACACTCCCATGTTAACTGAATGGCTTAGGAATGACTTTAGTTCATTCAGGAATTCTCGGTCCACTAATGTTACGTTCAATAACCAACTTAATGAACTGGACTGTTTACTTTAAAATTACGAAACTTCAGATGGACAATCTATATTTTAAGGAATGTCTGAATCAAAGAACTGTACCTAAGGGCCTGCGTATGTGGCACTATCCTACAGGATTGGTAGCAGGCTCTGACTTTTATAAAGACTTATTGGAACTTGACAGATTTGGATTTGAATACATGGGGATGGTACTAAAATATAATGAAAAACTAATTGATTCACTGAATGTAGAATCTACGGCACATGATAAACAAATTACACAGAATTCTGTGTTTTCTAATAATAGATTTGATTATTGCCATATTTTTTGCACTATTGATGAACAGATGTCTATTAAAAATAAAAAAATAAAAAAATAAAAAATCAAGAAATTAGCTAGAGATGAAAAAGACTATGCTAACAATCTAGCGTACCCCCACCCCCCTGTCACAGGAATGGCAACATAATAGGAGGGGACTGAATCATATACCAATGTTAACTGAGAGTAATGCTACTAATGACTTAGACTTATAGGATGAAGATTTTTTTTAGACTAGGAACAATGCCCACCTCTCAGACGGCTGGAGCGTATTATGAACCAGCAAAGAACCCAACAACAACAAGGGATAGGCCGTTTCAACCTCTTATCAACCGGGGGGGGGGCAGAATGAATAACAGGGGGATCAACAGGAATACTTGGAGGGGGAGACAGAGACAGTAACCTCTAATTTTGTAAATTTGGACATTAACCCAATAAGGAATTGTTATATGTTACCATCTTTGAATGTGAACTTTTACTCTGAAAATGACTTTAAAGTTTATAATTTTTCAGATATTACTTTGTGACTATTTGTGATCTGTTAGCAAAAGGAGTTACATTTGTACCAGATCATCCTATTAATTTAGTACACACCCTAATGGATTTAAAGCAGTACATTAGGAAATTTAATTTAAATATCATGTTTAATAAAGTTGAACAAATAAGGGATACCTTTAAAATCTCTAGCACTTACAACCTGCCCATACAGCCCGTACTGGCAACATTTGAAAGAGTTTGTGAGCTGGACCTCCGTGAACTTAGCAGAAAGTGTAATAGAAAGAAAGCTAAGAGGAGCCATAAGAATTTAAATTGTAACTTAGAATTTGAGCTTGATTTTTCATGTATAACAAAGGGGTTAGAATAATGAAGCCAGATAAAAGTGTGGGGGGGGGGGTTGTCATTATGAATAAAGTGGACTATAGCAAGATGCTTGAGATATTAAATACTGACACTTACATTAAAAAGTTCCTTAAATGAAATGAATGGGGCCCATAGAACAATTACTTTGTGGGAAACTTTTATGGAAGAATGTAGTTTGCTTAAACAAATGTTTATCAAACGGGGATACCCTAGTAAATTAGTTGAATTAATGGAAGAAGTAAAAATAGACAATGCCACTTCTTACCAATTCTGAACTCTAGGGGCACAGATGAGCAACCTGTTTGTGTTTATAGGAAGGGACATTCTTTGAAGAATTTATTTGAATATAACAAAAAAAAAAAAAAGTACAAAGGGCACATGCACAAATGTGGGCTGTGCAAGTTTTGTAGGAACATCCTAGAAACTAATGTCTTAGAAATTAATGGGGTGAATATTAGGTTTAAAGAAAAAGTCTCTTGTACAACAGAAAGAGTAGTATACTGTGCACTCTGCTCTAATTGCCCCTGTTTGTACGTGGGCAAAACTTAACGCAAGTTGAAGAATAGATTTGAGGAGCACCTGAGGATAATTCGAGATGGATATGAATGTAATGCCTTAAACAAGTATATTATGTCATACCCTGAGCATAGCTTTAAATTTGTTGTTTTGGGTACTATAAAAATAGCTGAACGTGGGGGGCCTGGCCATATTTATTAGAGAAGCTGGAACTTTCCTGGCAGCTTCGCTTGAATTCATTATATTGGCCAGGCTTGAATGATAATGTATCCATTAGTAGTTTGTTAAAATTAAAGGCACTTGATAGACGTTAGTAGAATATTTTTACGTCCACCAAATATACTCATTTAAAAAAAAACACATTTTAAATATATCCAAATTTTTATATGGTAAGGCTACTTGGGTATTTATTCTATGCCTTTTAAAGTTGCTGTACATGTTATGTAGGACTTTAATCTATATATCTTTATGTATTTATATATTGCACTGTTATATTTAGCATAGGAGGGTTTATTTACTGGGTTTGTGTGTTATTTAGGGTCCTTCTGTATAAACATTAGATATATATCAAGAGTGTATTTATGTGCTGCCACTTTAACATTTTAATACCAGATTAATAGGAGGAAAATAAGTCATTATTAGCATGTATTTAAAATGAAGTTTTGCTGGTTACATTTTATCTGATGAAGTCTTTTTTTAACTTAAATCAGAGTCAAAAGCGCTTATTTGTTTTTAATAATAAAGATTTTGTTGATCTAAGGAGAATAGTACGTGTGCTGCTTTGCTCTGCATTTTCCTGCATTTGGGAGTATTTGTTCACTTTTTTTTATTTTGAGGTCTCCCATTCTGGAGAGATCTCTATCACCAAATCTATCCTCCAGGTCCTCTAGGAACTTATCCGATGATGACAGACTATTGAAGTCACTGGCGCTGGCAAATTTGTTCTCTGCTCCGACCCAACAGGTTTTGGAGCCCTTTAAGACGGTTACATCCACTGTTGTTCCTCCTCTGAGCCAAGCTGGATTTTTGGAGCTGGAGTGCCAAGTACCACTTGCTGTAGACTCTTCTGTTCCTGGACCCCCTTGGGAGTTTCCGGAACCAGTCTGTGCACCGACACACTTTGTGCCATCCGGGGTGTCTGGGAGCTAAAGTTCTCCGGTTGGCCCCGAGGGGGACACTCGGCCCGAGTTTCTTCTGTTCCGAGTCTACCTGTCGGTGTGTTGGCTCTGGTGAGTTTGGCTCCTACATCAGTTTCAAAGCCAGTCTCCCTAGAGACTGGAGTGTCATCTGTTTTCTCGGAACTGGGGGGGGGGGGTAACCTTAGAACCAGTGGGTTCTGCTTTCGAACTGATGAGGAATGTGCTTTTCCCCTCTACAAGCTGTACACAAAGATACTGGCATTTGTCCTCCCAAAGCACCAGCTACTGACTCTGCACCACCCCATCCACAGGACAGCAGAGATTCAGAGCCTCAGGAACCCCCAATGGGTGAATGCCACTCTTCCAAGACCACCTCAAAATATCCCTTTGAGGAGCCCCCTTGGAAGAGAACATGCAAGTGGAAGCACATAGACTCCCCTGATGAGTCTGTCACCTCAGACACTGACCTCGAGGAGTCAGAAGTGTACCCGCGGTCATCCTCTGAGGATATCTCTTTTGCAGATATCCTTGAGATCCTAAAAGAGAGGTGGCTGGAACAACATCACCCCTTCTGATGAGGAGTCTGTGTACCTGAAGGCTTTTGGATCTCAATCTTCAGCCTCCTGGGTGTCTCCGCCTTTTGATGAGCTAATGGAGTTAATCGAAAGGGGTGGGAGTCACCTGACACTATGGAACCAGTCCCTCGGAGGCCAAACAAGTTTTTATCAGCCCCCACAGGAAAATAATTCCTTACTAAAGGTGTGCCTGGCAATGCTATGGTGGTGTCAGCAGCCACTAAGATGGAACTGTCTGAGACGTCCTCATCTGTCCATCCTCCGAATAAAGATTATCGTACGATGGACAGATATGGGAAGCGTGTATTTTCGTCACCAACTTTTACACTCAGATCACTAAACTACCTGACACATTTTACAAGGCTACAAAGAGGTCTCCTGAAGGAGTTAGGAGCTACTCTACAAGGTTCTTTGACTGCGGAGATGCCAAAAAAGGTCAACTCCCAGTTAGCTACCTTAAATTCCATCGTCAACTCCTCCATGAGACTGATATATGCTGCAGATTGAGCAAGTAGGGCAGTGGGTTCAGGATTTCCCTAAG
This sequence comes from Protopterus annectens, assembly GCF_019279795.1. Taxonomy (NCBI): domain Eukaryota; kingdom Metazoa; phylum Chordata; order Ceratodontiformes; family Protopteridae; genus Protopterus; species Protopterus annectens. The sequence continues at coordinate 343,393,393 of NC_056738.1, read as the reverse complement.
GAGACTCTCCTGGATGCGCTTGTGTAATTTTCCGGAACCTTTCAAGTCTACCTTTTGATTGTTCCTCACATTTTGGACCTAAAGTTAGACGCTCACCAGATGCGAGCAAGAAGGGAAAAGTCTCTCTGCTGTTGGAGTACGTTTTTCAGTACCTTCTAGAACTTTCCCCAAACGTCAGAAGAGTGGAAAAATGTGGTTCAAAAGATCCCAGGGAGCTTTCCAAGATGTACTAGGTGACTCCTTCCCCAGGGGCAGTGGGGGAGGCAGCAAAGGCAGACGTCCTAGAGGCAGAGGGGGTCTGCAAAACCAGGGTGACGGTGATTCCCTTCGCGGACGTCCGTACCAGCACTCCTGAATGGAGGGCCTGCCTGCTGTACTCTGGAGGCAGTCGGGGAACATTTATCTTTGTACCCAGAAGCGCCTGGCAAAATATCACAAAAGACAAGTGGGTACAAAGCATAATATCCAGAGGCTATTCCATTCCCTTTTCTTATCCTCTCCCACATATCAAAACAATCCCAGATTAAGGGAGCAAGCAACTATAGAAATACAAAAGTTGCTAGACAAAAGTCATCCAAGAAGTCCCTTCAGACCAAATACGGTTCTGAACTTACTCAAGATTCTTTTTAGTGCTAAAAAGAACAGGGGACTTGGAGACCTGTATTGGATCTCAGCAAGCTAAACTAATCTGCCAAGTCCAAGTTTCGAATGGTGACACTGCAGTCAATACTTCCCTTTTTTGGGAGAGATGATTGGATGTGCTCCATAGACTTCCAAGGTGCGTACTACCACATAAAAATGGACAGAGCATCAAGGAGTCATTTATGCTTCGGGCTAAGAGCCAGTCTTTATCAGTTTCGAGCTCTGCCCTTTGGTCTCACTACAGCCCCCAGAGTGTTCACTGAATGCATGGTAATAGTAACGGCTCACTTGAGACGTCTGGGATTCCAAGTGTTTCCATGTCTGGCTCCTAACTTCCACCACCAAGCATCTACTGCAACAAGCCAGGGATGCCAGACTGGAAATGTGCTCAGTTAGGTATAACAGTCGATTTGCAAAAGTCTGCCATGTTGTCTTGTCGACATATTACTTTCATAGGAGCAAATCTGGATGATGGCATGTCTTCCGTCCGACAGAATTTCTGCCCTCAGACAGCAAATACCCCACCTTCTTCCCAAGGACAAAGTCAAGGCAAAGGTAGTTCTAAAACTTCTTGGAACCATGGCTTCAATCATAACTATAGTTCCTCTGGCCAGGATGCATATGAGAATCCTTCAGTGGTTCCTGTTTTCTCAATGGTTACTACAAGAACTTCCCATGTCCCATCTTATCAAAATAACAGAATCATGCAAGAGAGACTTACGGTGGTGGATTCAGTCCAATTACGTGACTGTCTGAAGACCCTATATACCACAGCTACCTGTTGCTACAGTAACCATGGATGCTTCCCAGATTTTTTTATTTTTATTTTATTTTACATTTGTTGACTGGGCTAGTCTAACTGGATATATGTCCATTTTCAGTAGAGGCCCAGGGAGTTAAGCTCTGTGAAAACAAAAATTCATATATACAATGCACATTGCAGGTACAATACAGAAATTATCAAAGAAGGCAGAAATTCATAACACAGTGCAAAAAGTGCAGGCACAATACAAAATGCAGGTTCAATACATAATATAACAAAGAGGGCAGCTTTTTGTATAATTATATTAATAAAAAGTTGTCACAATAATAAGTATCCAGAAGATGTAAGTAACATTACCTAGAAGGACAAGGTTTTGTTGTTGTTAAGGAAAATAGAACATGCTAATGAGAAGTGAAGTGTAGGCAGAACCAAGTTAGAAGAGCTAGAGTAGGGGGGGCATTATCTAGGAAGGACAGTCCAAGGCACATGGCAGGAACACGAGGCCCATTTGCAGACACCTAGACTCTCTTCCACTAGGGACAATTGCAATCCAATCAGACAATATGTTGGTGGTATGGTACATAAACAAGGCAGAACCAGGTAATATCCACTTTGTCGAGAGGTTCTGAGAGTTTGGCAATGGGCAATCTCTTCCCAACACTTTCTAGTAGCAACACACATCCCGGGAGAAATCCAGCATGATAGCGGACAAGCTAAGCAGGGCAGTATTGATGCCTCATGAGTGGTCTCTAAACCAGTGCATAGTGGAACAGATTTTCCGGAAATGGGGCCAGCCTTGCTGCGACCTCTTTGCCACTCCCATAAATGTCAAATGCCGCAACTACTTTCCCTCTGGGGGAGACACCGAGAGACTCACTTGTTCACGATTGGCCCTCGGGATTTCTTTATGCCTTCCCATGTTTCCCGTCATACCCAAATTCATTCGGAAAACAAAATCATTGGGAAGCAGGCTAATTCTAATTGCCCCATATTGGCCCCATCAGATATGGTTCCCCTTCCGCTTTCCTCATTTGCAGGAGAAGCCGTGGGTTCCCGGACCCAGTTCCAGACCTTTTGACATGTATTTCAGGAACACTTCATCCTTCTCTCCACACCCTCAAGTTGACAGCATGGCTGCTCCTCTTCCCAACTTAGGCTTTAAAACTTCACTCCAGCAGTCAAACCACATATTGATATCCTGTCATAAAGATTCTACTAGAAAACTGTATACTAGCAAATGGAAGAGGTTCTCCCACGGTCACAAACTAGAAACATTGACCCATTTTCTTCTCCAGTTCAATCGATTATAGAATTTCTTGCTGAACTCTTCCAGCAAGGCTCTGCTGCAGAGACTATTAGAGTTCAGCTGGCTGCAGCCTCGAATTTCTACATTGGTGAGCATACTCCTAACCTAATGCCACACAGGTTGCGTAAAGCATTTTTAAAAGGCACTTCCTTATTGAAACCTCCTTTTAAAGAACACCTCCCCCCTTGGGATTTAAATTTTGTCCTGTCTCAACTAACATCGCCACCATTCGAGCCCTCTTCATCTTGTGACCTCAAATTTCTTTCCTGGAAGACCATCCTTCTAGTAGCTGTAACATCTGCTACAAGAGTCTTGGAGTTGCAAGCACTATCAATCAGACCACCATGTCTAATTTTCCATAAGGATAGGGTATTGCTACGAACTAATCCATACTTTATACCTAGGATTTGCTTTCAATCCAATATAAATCAATCTGTTGAGCTTCTGGTGTTTTTTCCCAATCATAGCAACAAGGCAGAGTGTAAACTCCACCAATTGGACATGCATAGACAGCTCAGATTCTATTTGCATAGAACTAAAGATTTCAGGAAATCTGACCAGTTATTCATCTCTTTCTCAGAGGCAAAAACGGGTATGCCAGTGTCTAAAGTCACCCTTTCAAATTGTATCACCTTTATGTACACCTCCAATAGTAGAAATTTACCATTCAGAATTAGAGGTCACTCCACCAGAGAATTAGCAACATCCTTGCTTTCCAGGCCAGAATGTCTATGGACAGTATTTGTGCTGCCGCTACATGGGCTAAGCCCCACACATTTATCACTCATTACAAAGTTGATTTGGCTTCCAGGGACAGGGCCTCCTATGGCTCCACTGTGCTCAAAGGTGTAGTCCTGTGAGCCATTTGGGAAAAAGATGCTAGGGACACTGTCCCATTCATGTAAGAATGAAGGCGAGATAGGACAACATAACATGGAATGTTATGGTGAGTACTTAACTTCTTTTTATGCTGCTAAACGCTAGGAATCTAAGCATGAAACTGTACTAATTGCAAGCAGGCTTAACCCTGGAAGATGCTGACATTTGTGCAGTCAAAGAAACCTGGTTCAAAGCTGCGGAGAGCACCCCAGCCATACCAGGTTACTCATCCTGTCATACATTAAGACCCCAGACTGGGGGCAGCAAACCAAAAGGGGGGTGGAGTTGCAACATATATTAGAGAGACACACACCTCCAGGCTGGTCAAACAGTAGAACGCACAGGAGACCCTCCAGGTACAGTTAACTGTTGACAAAACCCCTATTCAAATCATAGCTAGCTACAGGCCCCCAACTTTGACTCAAGATGCCCACTCCACCTATCTGGACTGCTTTGAATATATCAACATTCAACCCTTTACCCTGATCCTGGCCAACTTTAGCTATCCCAACCGTAGATTGGAAGAACTACTAATGCCAAAACACATGCCCAGAGATTCCCTGATTTGTCACTGCAAATGCCTTGGAGCAGCTGGTTGCTACCCCCACAAGAGGTGATATCTTGGACTTGGTATTAACCAGCATGAGTAACCACTGCAGCATCCCTACAGTGTCATCCTCCCTGGTAAGATCTTCCCACAAAGTGGTCATTTTTGAAGTCACCCCCACCCAGTTAGGGTCAAACAAAAAAACTTCTCCAAAGCTGTTGACAGCGTCCAGAGGAAAGGTATTAACAGCTTCACAGCCCCGTCCCCCACCATAGGAACTGGCACGTATGTCCAAACCTACACCAAGGTACTATACGAGCATTTATATAGCTGCATAAAATCAAGAATAGCCAACAAGACAAAATCCTCCTCCTCAAGGAAGAGTAAACCTGTCTGGTAGACATCTGCAATAATTAAACCCTATAATAAAAGGAAAAAAAATTGTTGTCCGGGACCAAGGAGCAGGTGTCTAATTGGAAGCAATCTCTCCTTAGCCTTAACAAGCAAATAAAAGCACTAATGAAATCCTCCAAAGCAAACTTTGAGTCCAAACTTCCCTTATCCACTAAAGAGAGTCATAAGGCCTTCTTCACGTATGTCCACACTCTCAAAGGAAGCACTCAGATCTGCTCAGAACTAGTTGCCAAGGATACCACATATACAAATGCTGCAGATATAGCCAATCCGCTAGCAGACAGGTTAATTGAAAACTTTACCCCTTTGTCACCTATCGGTAAATCAGGACATCCCCAGCACCTGACCCCCTCCCCTTATCTCTAGGGAGCAAGTCATCACTGCCCTCTCAGAGACAAAAATTACAGCCTCCATGGGACCCGATAACATTCCCAGGTTGCATCCTACATGGACTCAAGTGGGAACTTGCAGCACCTTTAGGCACCCTATTCAACCAAAGCCTGAGTACTGGCTTCCCCCAGTCGCGTGGCGGGCACCCAGGGCACCCACATCCATCCCTTTGCACAAAGGTGGAGCATCCACCGATCCAGGAAATTGTAGACCCATCAGCCTAACTAGCTTGTTCTACAAGGTCATGGAATGGATTATGATGGACCTGATTAACAAGGGTCTTTATTACGTAATCAAACTTTTAAAAGTTCGAACGTCATATGGTCGACACCATATGTTCGAACTTTTAAAAGTTCAAAAATGTAATAAATAAACCGAACACCCCCCGCTATTTAAATATACCAACTCCGAGATCGCACTACATTGCAGAAAATGGAAATCTTCCCATTCCGCACTGTACGGAGATCTCTGTTGAAATGTTCAAACTTTTAAAAGTTTGATCATATGGTGTCGACCATATGACATTTGAACTTTTAAGAGTTTGACATTGTGTTTAGACCGATTAACAAAGACATTGGCAACCTCCGAACACTCGATCCGACGCAGTTTGGTTTGATCAAGGGAAGATCATGCCTGTTAAATTTGTTCGATGACTTTGAGACAGTCAGCAAAGCCATGGACCGAGGAGAAGACTGTGCACATTGCCTACCTTGACCTGGCCAAAGCCTTCAGTACTATTCCCCACTCGGGTGTAATAGAGAAATTCTATCAATGAGGCATCAGTCCATATGTTGCCAGATGAGAGCAAACTGGCTCACTGATAGAACCCACCTAGTCAAAGTAGGGGAAGCCACCTCAAGCAGTAGACCCATAACGAGCGGTGTACACCAGAGATCAGTTTTCGGCCTCTGCTGTTTGGGATATACTTTTCTGAGGTGCAGGCCAATACCAGTTGGCTGTGGCTGACCAAGTTTGCAAACGACTGCAAGCTGGGCCCTGTCATCAGTTCCCCTAGTGATTTGGACATCCTGCAAGAGGGCATCACCCAACCATATGACTGCTGCCAGAACATGGCTTCAAACTGAATGCCAAAAAATGCATCATCCCTTTTGGGTAGAGTGATGTCCCCACAAATTATATTAATAACAAGGTCCTAAGCACACAGTTAAGCATGAGGGAGTTGGACACCCAAGTTGATAGCAAACTGACATTTGTCCACCATATTGCCTCCATTGTACAGAAAGCTTTTCTACATGACCCACCTCATTAGTAAAGGTGTCTCATCCAGGAACAAGGTGGTCATAACATCCCTGTAGTCTTCCCTTATAAGACCCATTATTGAGTACAATGCCCCTTTTGGCATGTACTTCACAAAGCACATGCAGCAGCTAGAGAGACCACAAAGGTTCATCACCAGGAGAGTCCATGGCCTCAAACATCTACCCTACACAAATGGACTAAAAGCCCTGTCCCTCTACTCAGTCTCATACAGACCCCTCAGAGGTGACCTGTGTCTGGCATACTAAACAATCTCAGACCCTGCCTTGATGGGACTGCTGCATATCTGCAAGTCAAGCTCCAGTCGAATGACCCGCATGTGACCTCAACCTGGTCTGTGACATCAATGGGACTTGTTGGCAGGACAGATTTGTGTTGCAGAGACTCCGCCTTTTGTGGGATAGACTATCTCTCCATGTCAAGCAGAGTACCTCATTAACCCTAAAGGGCAACCTAGATAACTGGATGGGGAACAGAAAATACTCCCCTGGGATTCTACCTGTGTCCATACTGGACTGGGGATCCGGGTGCTGACTTGTTGGAACAGGGGCTAAATTCTTGGCTAAGCTTTCAAGGGCCTCAGGGCCAATAGCCTAGTAACTTCCTATGAAATTATAAAATCATTGTTGTAGAACTTGTATCTTTTATTAAGCAATGTTTTCATGTTAGGTCTAATTTGATATAATTATTTAAACAGTATTTTTTGTTAAATTATTTTTAAAGACACTGAAATTATTGTTAAAATGTTTTGTAATACTTCGGAGTTTTTCTTCATGGACTCCTACCTAGTCAGACTTTTCCTGTAATCAAATGTCAGTAAATATATATATTGTAATCAAATGTCAGTAAATATATATATATATATATATGTGTATATATATATATATATATATATATATATATATATATATCTGTAGTATACACCTGCAAAAGTCTTGAGGGATGTATTTGCTTACATATTGCAGTCTTATTCCTTACTCCCCTGTCCTCTGGAAAGCCTAATTGTTTCTAATTAGGGTACTTGAGTCCCACAAGCACCTGTAAGAATCCAGTGGCTGATCCAGTTGTGGTGTTTCTATATTCCACTAAGAGATCATTTGGGCATCCAAGAACCCTTTGCCTAATAATAGGGAGTGTAGCCTCTAGACTGATTTTTCAAAAAGACATGCACCTCAGCCATTCTGACCATGAAATCGCAGTTCCACATACTCCAATACTTTGTCTGTTCAGGAACAAATTAAAACTACAGCCAAGGGGGAATACAAGAGAAGAGCCTCTAGAAGAACATCCAGGAATTGTGCAGTTAGGCCGTCGGGTGTCCGTACATTCACTTAAGTGTGGCTATGATGCATTTAAATACATTATGCAAGGCCGCTTCCACAAGGTCACTGACAGGGAGACATGCTTGGCTGTGGACTCAACCCCTATCAGACATTTCTAAAACAGAAGACAAGGAGTTTCTCTTTGGACTCCTAGTGGAAAAGATGTTTCAGACACCAGAAGGGCAAACCATGAAGTCAGCTAAGGAATTCTGCCTTTCCCATACTCTCAGATGCAACATAAACCACTCCAGTAAGTCTTGACCCCTTTCCTTACAGAAGAAAAAAGGTTAAGATGCCTGTGGAGGGGGGGCAGGGGGGGGGGGGGGCAAAGGTATCAAAGTAGAAAACTGACCAGCATTCCAGGGTTGGAGTAGTCTTAAGGACCATGCCCCTGGTAAGGAGCAGTTCTGACTGTGCTCAGCACCTAACTTTCCCAAAGTACCACCCCGTACCTTTGAGGGGGGACTCCACCTCCTTCATCAGTTATTGGGAGCATATTGCACAAGACAAATGGGTACTACAGATTATCATAAAGGGCTAATTCGCTAATCTGTACAGTTCTGGAAGACCACCACCCTTGAGAGCTTAACTGCCTTGAGTACCTCCCTGCACCAGAAAAGCAAAGGGAACAAATTCCATCCTCCTTAGAGAATTTGTTGCTGCATGGCTCCATTTAACCATTTCCTCCAAGTTAGGTGGCTGCAGGATTCTTCTTCATACCACCTTTTAGACTACAGAAAGAAGGAACCCGGAGACCCACCTGGACTTTTAAGACTCAACAAATTCCTGGTAGTACCCAAATTCAAAATGTTAACCATGTAAATTGTTCCTTATATTCCCAAGGGGCTGGATTGTGACTTGGGAATATGAAGGCAGGCATCCTTTAAATCCAGTCTATCAAAAGCACAGGAAGTTCCTTTGATGTAATGCGATCCTATCTCGCTTACATTCTTGACTGATGGGCTCGGAGCCGAGAATCTACTCCAACTCGGCCGATACAAAAGCATGAAGCCTCTCATTGGCTGGGCCAACCCCTTATCCCAGGATGCACCACGCCCAAACCCCCATATCTCGTTTGCCGCTTCTGAAGTAACGACGTGGTCTCGACTCGGCTGTGGCTAAGTACCCTTCCTTTTTTGGCCTTTTTGGGTCGTTTTTGCTCTTAGCTTAGAAATTTTATAACCAAACAGCTATTTTAATAGCTATCTTCTTCTGTACTACCCTGTGATTGGCTGTTTGTTTTTGGTTGTTGTGTAATTCCTTCTGTTTGGTGGGCTAGGCCCGTTTAAGTTAGAGGGCCTTTGCCCTATTTCTTGTCGAGTGTTTCAGTTAGAGCTCTTCCCTCCCTCCCCTCCTTGTGTTTCAAGTGCTTTGTGGGTCATGTCTGGCAAATAAAAAGAGCATAAGCCGTCGGGCTTTAAAAATTGTTCGAAATGTGGCTATAAAATGTCGTTAACAGATGGCCATGCCATCTGTGTTTATTGCTTAGGGGCTAAACACTTGCAAGAATCTTGCAGTGTTTGCCATGCCTTCTGTCGTGTACTACAGGAGAGAAAAAATAAGTTGATCCTGAAAGGTTTAATAAAACCAGCCTTTGAGGAAGCTATATCTTCTTCTCCCTCTTCAAAATCGAAGAAAAAGAAGTCTTCGGCTCCGACAAGTCCGTCGGAGCCGCCTGAAAAAAGAACTAAATCTTTGTCCTCTTTCTCGGCTCCACTGATCTCGGAGCCGCAGGATAGAGGATCTATGTCTGGGTCTTCTTCCTCGGCTCCATTGGTCTCGGAGCTGCAGGAGAGAAGATCTAAGTCTCGGTCTCCTTCCTCCGCTACATTGGTCTCGGAGCCGCAGGATAGAGAATTCCAATCTAGATTTTCCTCTGCTCCATTGGTCTCGGAGCCGCAGGTGAGTGTTACGGCTCCAGGGTCGGTTTCGTCGGCTCCTGAACCATCGGCGCCGAGGGGGGTCTCTGTTCTAGTCGAGTCTTCCTCGGCTCCGATAGTTCTGGAGCCGATTAGGAGTCGACATTCCAGCATTGCCTCGGAGCCAGTAGAAAGAGTTTCTCGCCCCCCCATCTATTTCCTCCAGGCTTTCAGATTCGGATTTAGATAGGGTGGTCCAGAGGCTCCTCCAGTCACCTGTCTTATCTAAATTATTTTCAGCTCCAGCCCAGCGGCCGGAGCCGACCATTTCGATTCAGTTTCTTCCTCCTCCGACAACCCTGGTGTCGTCGGAGACGGAGTTCACAGAGTCTGGTGAGGTTCCTGAGTCTGTTCCGAGACCCACTGCTAGTCTGTCAGGATCGTCTTCAGCTCCAACCTTTTCTGTTCCTTCCAGGGGTTTCGGTTCTCTGGTGTCCTCGGCCGAGCCCGAGGGGGATTGGTCGGGGGTTCTGGTTTCTTTCCCGAGTCTCCCGCTTGGCGCCTCTGCTAGGGGGACCCCGACACCGGTCATAGTCTCGCAGGCGGGCCTTTCTTCAGATTCTGGTGGACCCGCCTTTGAGGCTATGAGGAGTGCGCTAGACAAGTCTCTAGTGACTTCACCAGAATCTGCGACTCCTTCCCTAGACATGGCGACTAGAGCTTCTGGTGCCCCCTGTCTTCCAACAGCGCGGCTCCGAGGCCTGAGGATTCCTCCATGTGTGGTCCCCCTTTTTCCGAGGAGTCTTCAGAGTCTTTGCCTGAAGAGCCCCCAGGAAAAAGTTGTGCAAGAGGAAGCACATAGACTCTCCAGATGAGTCTGTCACCTCGGACACCGACCTTGATGATGTGGAAGGGTCCCCGAAGTCGTCCTCTGACGATGTCTCGTTCTCTGATGTCCTGGAGATCTTGAGACAGAGGGGCGACTGGCCGTCCAAAACCCCTTCCGCAGAGGAGTCTGTCTTCCTCGAGGCCTTCGGAGCCCAACCCTCCGCCTCCTGGGTGTCTCCACCCTTCGATGAATTACTGGACCTTATTTGTCGAAGGGTGTGGGAGCACCCTGATTCTGTGGAGCCAGTTCCTTCTCGCCCCAACAAATTTTTATCCGCACCCCCTGGCAAGGAGTTTCTAACCAAGGGAGTTCCAGTGGATGCTATGGTGGTGGCATCTGCCACCCAGCAGGATGTGGCAGAGGCATCTACGTCTATCCATCCTCCTAACAAGGAGTCCAGGAGCATGGATAGGTACGGGAAGCATACCCTGACTTCAGCAACCTTTACCCTGCGGTCGCTGAATTATTTGTCATTTTACGAGGCTCCAAAGGGATCTCATAAAGGAGTTGGGAAATACCCTGACGGGTAACGTGCCTGAGGCGTTGACGCAGTCTGTCAATGCCCAGCTGTCTACCCTTTCGTCGATTAACTCGTCCATGAGGCTCATATCGTATGCAGCCGAAGGGGCGAGTAGGGCAGAGAGTTCGGGCGTAGCCCTTAGGAGGCAAGCCTGGATGCGCTTGTGTCACTTTGCGGAGGCTTTCAAGTTTTCTTTCACAGACGCTCCATTCGACGGATCCTCTCTCTTTGGACCCAAGGTGAAAGACACACACACTAGATGCGAGCAGGAGGGTAAGACTTTGTCTGCCGTTGGGGCCCGTTTTTCGCTCCCTTCAAGACCTTATCCCAAGGCGCAGAGAGGAGGAAAGATGTGTTTCAGAAAGTCCCAAAAGTCTTTCCCTGCCCATCAGAGTGACCCCCCTTCCAGAGGCAGAGGAGGGGGGAATTATTCTGGAAGATGTCGCCTAGAGGCAGCGGAGGCCCCCGCAACACAGGAGACTGCGAATCCTTTCGTGGTTCCTCCTTCCAGCGTCCCTGAGGGACTGCCCGACTGTGCGTCTCCAGAGCCAGTCGGGGTTCGATTTTCGGAGCATCCAAGGGCCTGGGGTTCCATCACCCAGGATAAGTGGGTGCTTCGTATCATCGCCAGAGGTTACACCATTCCTTTTATCCGTCCCCCACCACCGTCAAGGAAAATCCCAGATGTGCCACCCAGTCAACGGGATCAAGCAGCTGTAGAGGTCGCAAAGCTGCTCGAAAAGGGAGTCATCCAGCCAGTCCCCGCAGGCCAGACCAGATTAGGAACTTACTCAAGGTTATTTTTGGTGCCCAAAAGAACAGGGGATTTGAGACCCATCCTGGACCTCAGCCGCCTAAACCGCTTCTTAAAAAAGTCCAAGTTCCAGATGGTCACGTTACAATCCATTTTCCCATTGCTGGAAAAAGGAGTATGGATGTGCTCCATCGACCTCAAGGACGCTTACTATCACATCAAGATAAACAGAGCGTCCAGGGTCCATTTACGCTTCTGCCTAGGAGCCAGTCACTTCCAGTTCCAGGCCCTTCCCTTTGGTCTCACCACAGCCCCCAGGGTGTTTACCAAATGTCTGGCAGTGGTGACGGCTCACCTGAGACGTCTGGGATTCCAGGTGTTTCCGTATCTAGACGACTGGCTCCTCTCCGCCCCCACCAGGCATCTTCTCACTCTAGCCGTGAGCGCTACCATCGAGTTGGGTCATCTTTTAGGGATTACATTCAACTGGGAAAAGTCTGTATTGCTGCCATCACAGCCTGTTGCCTTTATAGGCGCAGAGCTAGACTCTGTAGAGATGCGAGCATTTCTACCAACAGAGAGGATAAAGATACAGGACCAATTACTAGCCTTGCTGCCCCGATGGAAAGCCCCAGCCAGGATGATTCTTCAGCTTTTGGGATCGATGGCCACCTCCATTCTTCTGGTCCCTCTGGCAAGATTGCATATGCGAATTCTCCAATGGCTCCTGTCAACCCAGTGGTCATACCAAGAGCTGCCTCTGTCCCACCCGATTCTCATTACGGAATCGTGCCGGCAGGATTTTCGTTGGTGGCTCCTGTCCTCCAACCTGAACCAAGGGAGATCATTCTGTCCTCCCCCTTCCGTTGCCACAGTGACCACGGACGCCTCCCAGATAGGGTGGGGGGGGTGCATTATCTGGCAGGATGGTCCAAGGCACGTGGCAAGATCACAAAACCCACTTGCACATCAGTGTGCTGGTAATGAGGGCAGTGCTTCTAGCGTTGCAGGCAGTGCACAGCTCTCTTCCCAAGGGTACCATCGCAATATTCTCAGACAATATGGCGGTGGTATGGTACCTAAACAAGCAGGGAGGAACCAGGTCTTACCCCCCTTTGCAGAGAAGCCATGAGAGTGTGGAATTGGGCGATCGCTTCCCAGAGGTTTCTTGTGGCAACGCACATTCCGGGGACGTCCAGTGTGATAGCAGAGAGGCTGAGCAGAGTTATTCTGATGCCTCACGAGTGGTCCCTGAACAATCTAGTAGCGGCTCGGATCTTCTACAAGTGGGGGGTTCCCTGCTGCAACCTTTTTGCCAGCCCCTGGAATGTGAAGTGCAGCAATTTCTTCTCCCTGATTCCTCCTCAGGGGGAGTCACCCAGGGACGCTCTAGTTCACAATTGGCCCTCCGGTCTGCTCTACGCCTTCCCTCCGGTCCCTCTACTGCCAAAGGTGATTCAGAAGGCGATCTGCTTGGGAAGTAGCATGATTTTGATCACTCCACACTGGCCCCGCCAAGTTTGGTTTCCCTTCCTTCGGAAGTATGCAGTGGAGGGTCCTTGGATTCTGGATCCAGTTCCAGACCTCCTGACTCTGCAGTCGGGTCAGGTTCATCCTTCACTGTGAGACTCAAGCTAGCGGCTTGGCTGCTCCACTTCCGACCTTAGTCAGACAGCATATCCTTTCGCCTGAGGTGGTCCGGATTCTGTCTTCCTCCCACAGGGCTTCCACTAAGGAGTTGTATTCTAATAAATGGAAAAGGTTTGCCATTTGGGCCCAACGGCACAACCTTGACCCGCTGACAGACCCAGTGTCGGCAGTATTAGATTTTCTGGCAACTCTCTTTAAACAGGGTTCCGCTGTCTCCATGCTTAAAGTCCAATTGGCAGCGATTTCTAACTATCATGTTGCCTTTGAGCCCTCGCTCATGAGTCATAAGTTGTGCAAGGCCTTCCTCAAGGGAGCTTGGTTGCTTCGCCCCCCCGGTGTCGCAATCTGTATTACCATGGGATCTGAATGTGGTTCTGGGAGCCTTGACGTCTCATCCCTTCGAGCCGGCGGCCACTTGTGATCAAAAATTCTTATCCTGGAAGACTGCCTTCTTGGTAGCTATTACTTCAGCCAGAAGGGTTTCAGAGATTCATGCCCTTTCTGTCAAAGCTCTTTATCTAATCTTTCATAAGGATAGAGTGTCTCTACGATTAAATCAGTCATTTCTTCCCAAGGTTTCTTCTGCTCTTTCTCTGCAACAATCTATAGAGCTACCAGTCTTCTTTCCAAAATTTTCCAACAAGGCAGAATACAGACTTCATCAGTTGGATTTGCATAGACAACTGAGATTCTATTTAGACAGGACACGGCAGCACAGGAAGACAGACCAGTTGTTTGTGGCCTTTGCGGATAACAGGATTGGCAAAGCAGTAACCAAGTCCACTATTGCTAGGTGGATTAGAGATTGTGTTTCATTTATTTATGCATCAACAGGAAGGGACCTTCCATTTCCAGTTAGAGCGCATTCTACTAGGGCTATGGCAACCTCTGTGGCCTTTCATGCCAGACTGTCTGTGGATGAGATATGCGCAGCCGCCACTTGGGCTTCTCTACATACCTTTATTTCTCATTACAAGCTGGATGTGGCGTCCAGGGGTCAGGTGTCCTTTGGTTCCACAGTGCTCAGGAGTGTCTTCCAGTGAGCCTCCCAGGATCTAGGTGCTAGGGACGCTGTTGCATCAGTCAATAATGTAGGCAAGATAGGATCGCATTAAATCTTTTAGTTATGTACTTACCATGACGATAGATGTATGTGATCCATCTCGCCTACATTCTTACATACCCGCCTTCCTTCCCCCTACCTGTTGGTTCTGGAGGAAACACTGTTGTTGTTCCCAGGAAAGTATTATTTTTTCTCTCCATTCCACGTGTCGTCTTGTTGGATTGGTACATGTGGATGAGTGATTGTGGGGCAAACAAGATCTGGGGGTTTGGGCGTGGTGCATCCTGGGATAAGGGGTTGGCCCAGCCAATGAGAGGCTTCGTGCTTTTGTATCGGCCGAGTCGGAGCCGATTCTCTGCTCTGAGCCCATCAGTCAAGAATGTAGGCGAGATGGATCACATACATCTATCTGGTAAAGTACATAACTAAACGTTTTCAAGCATGATGATCACACTACCAGTATTGTGTCTTCCCATTTTGTTTTTCTGCTCGCCCAGAGTATTTACCAACTGTCTGGCACCAGTTAGTCAAATTTTGCAAAACCAAGGAAGTCCACTTTTACCCATATTTAGATGACTGGCTGCTGGAAATGTTTCCTGAATCATATAAATCACTTTGGATTGCTTTCAGAAGGTGGGCCTCACCCTTATTGTTCAGAAGTCAGAACTGAGAACCCAACACTAGGGTTACATTCCTGAAGGCAGACCTAGACTCTGTCCCGGAGAGGGCCCTTCTACCACAGGGTAATGTTTTGTCCCCCTCAGAGTACAGTAAGAGAATTTCTGAGGATGCTGGGATACATAGCTTCATGTGTGTCCAGATGGTCTCACTGAAAAATTGCACACAGGGAAACGGCAGTGATGCCTAAAAATACTCTGTAAGCAGCAATGCCTCTCTTGTCATGCCTGAAAAATTACATTCTGTGATGGAAGGAGAGATGAAAGCCAACCCATGAGCCCATTCCAGTTCACAGAAGCAGCCCAAACCCTCATCACAAATGTCTCTGATCTGGCTTCGGGAGCACACCTGAGACAATTCAAGGTCCTAGGAACATGGGACAGGCGCAGCTCAGTACATCGATATAAAGGAAATTGTGGCAGTTATTCCGGCCTTGAGTGCATTCCAAGAAAGACTTGGTGCTAGGTACGGTAAAGGCAATTGACTGTAATGTGATGCATAAACACATTCCTACTACTTTTTATGTTTGCTGTGCAAGTATGGCTAGTGGCACAGCAACTAAGACAGACTTCCATGGTGTCATGTATCATGGGTCAGGGAAACCTTGCTGGCAAGGCAGTCTGAGCAGATCCTTCTAGCCCCCAACAAGTGAACACTGAAAAGGGAAGTCTTCCTGGACTTGACACACAAATGGGATGTGCCAGAGACTGATCTTTTTTGCTTTTCTAGAAAACAAGCATATCCACTGGTTCTGTTCAGTGACTCCCCAGAAATTGACCTGGAAAAACAGGCACCTTTCCTTTTAGCAGAACAGACCTGTTTCTTTATGCCTTTCCTCCAACACCCCTTATCTCCAGAGGATTGTAGAAAGTGTGGGTGGACAGACAAAGGATGATATGGCTGGTTCTTTAGTGACGAAGAAAACACTGATTCTCCCTTCTCCTAATTCTCTGCAAATAGAGAATCCTACTTCCCATTTTCATGGGTCACTTAACCCAAAACAAAGGCTTTATTATCCATCCAAATCTGAAAAGAGACTGTGACAGCTTAGATGATTAGTTAGTGACCCTGTCCAAACAGTGTTTTTCAGAGGACATTATCAAAGGGGGCTAGAAAGCGAGAGTGCCAGAAAATCCGAAGTAGCCAGATGGAAAAGGTTTTGAAATTGGTGCAAGACAAGAGGTATTCTACCTGCCGGAGCAAATCAGAGTAAGTACCAGAGTACCTCTCCCTCATGTAAAACAAAGGCCCATCTTGCTCTAGTGTAAAAGTGCATGCTTCTGCTATGTGTGTGTGCCTACTAATGTTCACTCTTTCATTTGCTCACGCTCGCATGAAACAGTTCCTAAAAGGAATAATGTTATGCTGTCCATCTCGCCTTCCTCCTTTCTGGTTGGGCTGGGAACCGATCTCGGCTCCGACTCTGCCACTTCTAAAGCTCGAAGAGTCCTAACTGGCTCGAGGCTCATCCCTTATCCCAGCATGCATAGCGGTAGCTACCCAGATCTCATTTGCCGCTTGCAGCGTCTAGGTTGTGTTCTGCTGCCTTAGACTTTAATTTAATTTTTTGCTATCAATATTGTTTGTTTGTTAGAGCTTAACTGTTGTTACCCCTATACTCATTTACAGTTGTTTGTGCTTTTAGGACGTAGTTTCCTCTCAGGCCTGTTTTGTCTGTGGCCTGTTTTTCTTCAGGGTTGTGTTCTTTGCCTCCCTGCTTCTTAGGGAAAAAGCCATTTAAGTTAGAGGCCTTCTCTCTTTGGGAGTTTTAGCCGTTTAAGTTAGAGGCTTTCCCTCCTCTTCTATCCCTTTGTAAAAAAAAAAAAAAAAAATCTTTCCTTTAGTACATTCTTTTTTGTGTGTAATTATGTCTAAAGAGTCTACAAAGCAGTCAGGCTTTAACAAATGTGACTCAGGTTGCTAAAAAATGTCCCTTACGGACGGGCACACGAGTTGCGTTTACTGTTTAGGTACGGTCCACCTTTAAGATTCGAGCTCTGTGCACCATGCTTTTAGTGCACGAGTGTTGCAGGAAAGGCGCATTGTTGATCCGGAGAGGGTTGTTAAAACCTCAGGTTGAGGTTGCTTCGATTACTCAGCCTTCAAAATCTGACGATAAACAAGCTTCTTTTGTCAGCTCCGCCTTCAGTGCCGACAAAGGCAAAATCAAAGTATTCGGATCCTTCGGAGCGGATTGTTGGCTCCAAGGATTCTGCTGTCCTGGCAGTTCCATCTATAGCTTCGGAGCCATCCCGAACTCATAAGCAGTCGAGATCTTTCATTGGACCCAGTGAGATCTGTGCCTCAGTCACCGTTATTACAATCAGAAGCAGGTAGTCACCTGTCCTTGGCCCACTCCTCTCTCTCATCCAGGAGTTTATCGGATGGTGATGTGGAGAGTGGTGAAGAGGCTTCTCAAGACACGGGTGTTTGTTCAATTGTTGTCAGGGTTGGCCCAGAAGGAAGTGGCTCCATGGTCCGGTCCAGCCCCCATCTCGGTTCCTCCTCCATCTGTGTCCAGTTCGGAGCCGGAGTGCATGGAGGTAGTAGCAGTGGAACCATCAGTTCTGACGACCCTTGCTCTGTCGGGTCTGACATTCACTTCGACCTCGACAGTCCACTCCGTCGAGAGGTCTGGGTGCCGAGACTCCCTCATCTGCTCCGAGGGGGGAAGTGGCATAGGACCCTTGTCTGACCCCACTGTCGTCCTCGGAGCTTCGTTGCAGGTGAATTAGGCTCCCATATCTACCTTGAAGCCATCGCCTTCGGTGCGGAGAAGGTCTACAGGCTCCTCTGAGCTAGAGCCTCCCTCCGTTCCAGACCTAGGTGCGTTCGAGGTGATGAGTGTGTTGTCCACCGAGACGGCCCCACCCTCTGCTCCATTGGCTCCGTCCCAGTTGAAACGTGTCTGCCGCGGATCCTTTTCTCTGTCCCAAGCGTAGGGAACCTATGCCCCAGGACGCCCCACTGGGTGGCCCTTCTTCTTCCGAGACCTCTCCTGAGTATGCCTCAGAGGGGAGGTTCCCAGGAAGAAAAAATGTAAGAGGAAACATGTGGACTCCCTTGAGTCCATCACCTCTGACACAGACTTGGATGACTCAGAAGGGTCACCATGGTCCCCCTCCAAAGATGTCTCATTCACAGACATTCTGGAGATCCTTAGAGGGGAAACTGGAACTCCCTTGCCCCTTCTGAGGATGAGTCCATGTACCTGGACACATTTGATTTCCGACCTTCCACCTCCTGGGTGTCTCCGCCTTTCAACCCACTTCTGACTGTTGAGTCGAAAGGCTTGGGAGTGCTCGAGTCCATGGAGCCTGTTCCGTGAAGGTCAAACAAATTTATCACTGCACCAGATGACAAGTCCTTCTCCAAAGGCGTGCCAGTTGATGCTATGGTGGTGCAAGAAGGAACTTGCGGAGACCGCCTCTTCTATCCATCTGCTAAACAAGGAGTCTAGAGCCATGGATAGGTATGTGAAGAGTGTTTTTTCTTCAGTGGCCTTTACTGTCTGGTTGCTGAACTACTTGATGCATTTTACAAGGCTTCAGAGGGATCTCCTTAAAATTATTGAATATGGAATCTAGATTTATTGTAAATTATGGAACACTATTTCCCAGTGGTATGAATTTAGATGTATGATATAAAAACATTTTTTATATATTTTTTTGTATTCTGTGTGCGCACAATGTGTATGTTATTATATTATATATGTGTATATATTATTTGTATATACACGTGTATATATATATATGTATATATGTATATTTCTTTAAGAAGTGATATATTTATATTTAATTAATTGTTTAATTGACATGATTAATTATGTGGGGTGTGTATTTATACTGGCTTGTGCTTTACATTATTATTCCATGTGAAGGCGAAGGCCGAGGTACCAGAATCCAGTAAAGAAAAGAATTTTTTCTATCTTGTTGTGCTGCTTCATTTGTTTTTTGTTTTTTGTGGAGACTTCGATTTGGATACTAGTGATCCAGAAGTTTGTTTTTCTTGATTGAACATGAGTGTCAATGGAGCAGCCAGAACACCCGGGGCCGTTCACAGAAATACAACCGGTTTGGATTTCTCTTCAGTTTGGAGGGATAGAGAAAGTAAGTTAGCTTCGTCTGATCCGTGGCTACAACATTCGGATGAGGCATTTGCTCATTTCGAAGAGCTCGAGAAATTAATGGTGAAAGAAGCGACAATATTTTATGATATTAAATTGTTAAAGAAGTATATTGATTCTAACATTACTCCCAGAGGTCTGAGGGTGGACCGCCTACCGGCATATGAATTTTCGGATGAGGACACCGATTTACTTGAAGAGTGGAAAGATGTCTCTTTGAAATGTACTTTGGGTTGGCTTAAGATATTAGTCAAACGCAATGAAAGAACATTAGATAAAACACGCTCTGAAATTATTTCAATGCAAGGAGAACTTTTTTCTAAACATTCTGACTCAGATTGTGAGCAGAATATTGTGAATATCAAGTCAAAAGTATTCAAGATTGAACAACAGGTCATTTTGCGTAAGAAAAGGAAGTTCATAAGAGATCAAAATGACTACAGTACTGGTAAAATCTTTTCATGGCAATACAACCTTAAGAGGGGGCGTGGCAGAACCCCTTGGAACAACAGCAGATTCAGAGCGCGAAATGAAAGGAATACCAGGGACACTTCCACTTCCTCTGTAGAAGCAAGCTCAAGTAAGAAAAGTGTTTCGTTTGAAAACATCAGTACGGAGGGTCTTTCTAATGAGACATTAAACTCAGGTGCTTCTTCCAATGAGGGATCGACTCAAAGAAAAGGCCGGAATCGGCGTTTCCAGCCTAGAGGGAATAGAAGATACTAACGGACTACCAATAATAAGGTCTGTTTTTATGAGACCAAGTCTTTCGTTTGTTTACAATGACTCCTGTAATGTAGTTAATACCACTTCTTGCCATGACAGTTTAAATATAGTTAATCTATCAGATTGCTTGTTAACTGAAAGTATGTGTAATGTTTTATACAAGGGCACGAAATTCATACCTACATACATTCCTTCACTAGCGGAGGTTCTTTTGGAGGTTAAGGCCTTCTGTAGAAAACTGTATTTAAAAGTTTACTTTCACAGACAAAAAACGGATATTGGTCTTATTGAGAATTTTGATGACAATGATGATGTTGCAAATGACTCAATTTTGAATAGTTCATTAATGGATATTTCCATTTATGAAAATGAAATAATTGATATTCATGATGATGTTGAAAATATGGTGAATGTGAATGTCAATAACGCCAGTAGGATGTTTGAATATAACACAGGGTATGGCAAACTTACTATTCCTAAGGTTCCATATGTCAGTGATTTTAATCCTGCTAGAAATAATTCTTGCATAAGTTTTTTTGAAAAAGCTTTACACAAGCAGGTTATGGAGGACTATTTTTTGTTCAAACAACAGGCGAAAAGTTATAATTTACACAAGGAGGAGTGGCAAGCTTTATGTGAGCTAAGAAAGATGAGTGACAAATATGTATTCTTGGAATCAGATAAAGGTGGCAATTGGGTTGTTTTTGACAAAGACAGATATAGTTCTATAGCCCTTAAGTTGCTTTCAGATAACAGGGTATATATGTCTCTATCTACAAATCCCATTGTTGAGTTTAATAACAAACTTTTGGAATTGTTAGAAAAAGGTGAAAGGCTTGGTTTCTTCTCCCAGGGTGATGTTAGGAAACTGTACATTAAAAGTCCAAATGATGCCAGGTTTTTTATTTTGCCAAAAATACATAAAAAATTTGGCAAACCCCCCAGGACGTCCAATAGTGTCGGGAAAGGGGGCTTTTTCACAAAATGTGGGCATATTTTTGGACTCCATATTAAAGGAATATCTAGTGAGAATTCCATCACATGTAAAGAATACCAAAGAGGTTTGTGACAGTTTCAGAGGAAGGATCTGGCAAGATAATTATTATTGGGCCAGTATTGATGTGGTTTCATTATACACATCTATTTCTACAAAATGGGGCCTTGAGGCTATTTATACATTCATGGGGGAAGGACCAAAAACTCACTTTATTATCTCACTGGTGGAATTTTGTCTTACTCATAATGTTTTTGAATTCAACAAAAAATATTTTTTACAAAAAGAGGGAACGGCCATGGGTGCCAGTTTTGCACCTTCATATGCCATTCTGTTCATGGGCCACTTTGAAAATTTATTTATTTACACTACAAAGTTTTTTCAGAACAATGTTTTGATCTACAAGAGATTCATAGATGACCTCTTGTTTCTATGTAGAGGTAATCCAAGAGATTTTGATGTTTTCATTACTAGTTTAAAATTGAATCCATGTGGACTGGACTTTACTTATCAGGTGAATGTCAAGAACATGGATTTTTTGGATGTGCGCTTTTACATTGGCTCAAGGGGGACGGTTGAACACAAGCCTTTTCACAAAAAGACAGCAGTGAATAATTTCTTGCATGCAACTAGTATGCATAGCAATTCTTTAATTGAGTCATTACCATTTGGTGAATTTAGACGAATTGCTATGAATACATCTGAAAATATTAATGTTCAAAGGGAATTTGACATTATTTGTAAGAGACTAATGGACAGAGGTTATTCTGGGAATATTATCCATTCACATAGGACCAAAGTGGAAGGAATGTTAAATTTGAATGAACAGGGGATTGCAGTCAATAATAGGAAAAGACTTGTGAACAAATCCCTTTATTCCAAGAAAAAGGACCTTGCGGAGATGGACAAAATATTTTTTGTAGACAAATTCTCTCCTTTTTCTTCAATTTTGAAGAGAATTGTATTGAACATGTGGCCTATCATAACTAGTGATGATTTTTTGAGGAATATTGTTCCGAAAAATATTATTTTTTCTTACAGAAGATGCAAAAATCTGAAGGAATTAGTTAGAAGTAAGGGCAAGAAGGATAGGGAAGTAAATGCAGGCTCTTTTGCTTGTAATAAATGCAAGGTGTGTGATAAAATTATCAATTTAGATGGTCGTAAAATCAATGGGGTTATATACCATGCACTAGATCATTTTGACTGCAATTCCTCCGGGGTCGTATACATTATTGGGTGTAACTGCGTTAAACAAAAATGGTACATAGGACAAACGAAACGTAGGGTTAAGTTAAGAATCTTGGAACACCTGGGGGATATTAGGAACAGTAGACTTGATAGTCCAGTTGCAAGCCACTTTCATCAATTTCACAATGGAGAACAAACTGGTTTCAAATTTAGTATTCTGGCAAGACCATGGGGAATGGGAGAATGTAATATACATTTTCAAACAAAATTATTGAATATGGAATCTAGATTTATTGTAAATTATGGAACACTATTTCCCAATGGTATGAATTTAGATGTATGATATAAAAACTTTTTTATATATTTTTTTGTATTCTGTGTGCGCACAATGTGTATGTTATTATATTATATATGTGTATATATTATATGTATATACACGTGTATATATATTTATATATGTATATTTCTTTAAGAAGTGATATATTTATATTTAATTAATTAATTGTTTAATTGACATGATTGATTATGTGGGGTGTGTATTTATACTGGCTTGTGCTTTACATTATTATTCCATGTGAAGGCGAAGGCCGAGGTACCAGAATCCAGTAAAGAAAATCATTTTTTCTATCTTGTTGTGCTGCTTCATTTGTTTTTTGTGGATCTCCTTAAAGAGTTGGGAGATACCCTCCAGGATCCTTCAGCTGAGGGAGCGGCTTCCAAGTCGGCTAACCAGCTAGCGACACTAACCTCCATTGTCAACTCCTCCGTTCGCTTGATTTCTTACACAGCAGATAGAGTGTGCAGGGCTACAGGCACAGGAGTAGCTCTTTGCAGACACTCCTGGATGTGCTTTTGTCAATTTGCAGAGCCCTTCAAGTCCTCCTTTATGAATTCCCCCCTTGACGGCTCGGCCTTGTTCGGGCCGCAAGTTCGAGAGACTCTTACCAGGAGTGAAAGTGATGGCAAAACTCTCTCTGCCGTAGGAGTCAGTTTTTCCACTCCATCTCGGCCTTATCTCAAAGGCCAAAAGAGTGGTGAAATGTGGTTCCATAAATCCCAGGGAGCTTCGCCGGACACTCGTGGAGAAAATTCTCCCAGAAGCAGAGGGGGAAATAACTGGAGATACTGACCTCGCGTCAGGGGGGGGGGGTCCGCAACAGGGCGACAGGGATACGTTCTCTGCCAGACCCTTTCAGAAGCCCTGAAGGATTGCCCGACTGCATACCTCTGGAGGTAGTCGGGGGCAGAATTTCACTGTACCCAAGAGCCTGGCAAGACATAACAGAAGATGAATGGGTACAGCGCATAATATCCAGGGGTTACAAAATTCCCTTCACCCAAGCACCCCCAAGATGTCAAAAATCAACAATCCCAGATGTTCCACCCAGTCTTTGGGATCAAGCAGCCATAGAAGTAAACACTTTGCTGCAAAAAAGAGCCATTCAGGAAGTCCCCACAGACCAGATAGAATCCAGAACTTACTCAAGGTTCTTTTTAGTTCCAAAGAAGATGGGACTGTAGGACCGATCTTGGATCTCAGCAAGTTAAACAGGTCAGTAAAGAAGACCAAGTTCCGGATGGTGACACTGCAGTCCATTCTACCCTTTTTTGGGTAGGATGATTGGATGTGCTCTCTCGATCTCCAGGACGTGTACCACCACATAAAAATGGACAGGCGGTCCAGGAGACATTTACACTTCTGGCTGGGAGCCAGTCATTATCAGTTCAGAGCTCTGTCCTTTGGCCTCACCACAGCCCCCAGGGTGTTCACCAAATGCATTGCAGTAGTCACGGCTCGCCTGAGACGTTTGGGATTCCAGGTGTTTCCTTATCTAGATGACTGGCTCCTTTCTGCCACCACCAAGCATCATCTCCTAAAGGTCAGGAACCACATGATTCACACTTGTGCATGCTTAGGAATCGCAGTAAATTATGAAAAATCTGCCTTGTTGCCCTCTGTGTATTACTTTCATAGTTGCTCAGCTAAACACGAGACATGATAGCCAAGCTTCCACAAGAGAGTACTTGCCATTCGAGGTCAGGTGTCTCTCCTTTTGTCAAAATCAACGGTTCAGGCTTGATTTGTCCTGAAAGTCTTTGGGTTAATGGCAGCTGCCATTACTCTAGTTCTGCTAACCCGTTATCACATGAGGATCCTGCAAAGGCTTCTCTTCAGTCATTGGTCATATCAGGATTTGCCAATGTCACACATAATCTTAATCACGGATACTTGCAAGAAAGATCTACAGTGGTAGCTCCACTGTCCCCTAGTCACTCTGGGCAAACCCTTTGTAGCCCCTCTTCCAGTAGGCACAGTGACCACGGATGCTTCCCAGATAGGGTGGGGCGGGGCATTATCTGGGGCAGACAGTCCAGGGAACTTGGCAACCTCATGAGTACCATTTGCATGTCAGTGTCATGGAGATGAGACCGGTGTTACTAGCGTTACAAGCACTTCACGACTCTCTTCCTTTGGACCATATAACAATTTAGACAGACATGTCAGTAATGTGGTACATTAACAAGCAGGGCGGAACCAAATCTTATCCATTATGTCGGGAGGACCTTCAGGTATGGCAGTGGGCGATCTCTTCTCAGCTTTTTTTGGTTGCAATGCACATTCCGGGGGTGTCCGACGTGATAGCGGACATGCTCAGCAGGGCAGTTCTCATGCTCCACGAGTGGTCTCTGAAACAAGATGTGGCATATATGATTTTACGCAGATGGGGCCCGCCTCACTGCAGTCTCTTCATCTCACACCTAAACAACAAATGCAGTAGCTATTTTGCCCTAGTTACCCCTCTGGGGCAGTCACCAGAGATGCACTGGTCAACCTTTGGCCCCCTCGGGATCCTTTATGGTTTTCCCCCTTTCCTTTAATTCCTAAAGTTCTTCAGAAAGCAAAGTTGCTGAGTTGCAAACTGATCCTCATTGCTCTGTACTGGCCTCGTCAGATATGGTTCCCGTTCCTATCACATTTACCTGCAAGAGGAGCCTTGGATTCTGGATCCGTTTCCGGACCTTCTGACACATCAATCGGGCGCTCTTCATCCTTCCATTCGAACTCTCAAGCTGACAGCTTGGTATCTCTACTTCCAATCCTAGCCAGGCTCCCTGATATCTCTCCAATGGTTCAACATATTTTAGTCTCTTCCTATAAGTCAACTACTAGGAAGCTTTACGCTAGTAAATGGAAGAGGTTCTCACTCTGGGTTGAACATAATGACATTGATCCTTTTTCAGCCCCAGATGTAAACATTTTGGATTTTCTGGCTGAAACCTTAGAAAAAGGAGCAGCGGCTGCTAAGATTCGTGTTCAACTGGCTGTTATTTCTAACTTTCATGTGGGACTCCTAAGTTCTAATGTCATGTCCCATAAGTTATGCAAGGCCTTTTTGAAAGGTGCTACACTATTAAGGCCTCCTATCCGAGAACCTCTCCATCCTTGGGATTTAAACCTAGTACTAGCCGCTTTGATCCTTCCTTCCTTTGAACCAGCTGCTTCTTATCTTATGAAGTTCTTATCATGGAAGACTCTTCTTAGTCGCAATTACATCAGCTAGACGGGTTTCCGAGTTACAGGCACTTTCCATCTGCCACCTTATATGATATTTCACAAGGATAGGCTCTCTTAGGATTAATCCTTCCTTTTTACACAGAGTCTGCTCAGAAAATAATTTGAATCAGTCAGTTGAACTTCTTGTTTTCTTTCCAAAATATGTTAACAAGGCAGAGTACAAATTACATCAATTGGATGTCCACAGGCAATTACTATTTTATCTTCAAAGGACCAAGGACATCAGAAAATCAGATCAGTTGTTTTTATCCTTTTTCTGAGAGCAAACAAGGATCATCAGTTTCCAAAGTGACTCTTTCAAAATGGTTGTCTAGTACTATTACTTGCACTTGAGTCTCGGAATGTGTCAGTCCAGAGAAAATCAGGGGACATTCCACTAGGTCCTTGGCTACCGCCATAACTTTTCAGGCTAGGCTTCCTTTCGATACTGTTTGTGTGGCAGCAGCATGGGCTACTCCCCATACCTTCATTACTCATTACAAAGTGGACATGGCTTCTCGGAACAGGGCATCCTTTGGTTCCATGGTTCTGAAGTCTCTCTTACAGTGAGCCACCTGGGATTTAGGTGCTAGGGACGCTGTCCCAACCAAAAAGAAGGAAGACAAGATGGACAACATAACATAAATAATTTATGTTCTTACCATAATGTTCCATGGTTGTTCTGTGTCTCACCTTCCTTCTTGCGTCCCTCCCTCCTTCCCCCATCCTGGGTGATTGAGTGGAATTTACTTTTTGGCTGATATGGCTGAGTATCCTTTGCCTTTCAACCTTTGGTGTTTTCCTTGTCACCATGTTTTCTTTTCCTGTTGGTACAGAAAGCCTTAGTGTTACTTACCTCTTTTATTGGGTATAATATATATATATATATATATATATATATATATATATATATATATCCCCTTATATAGTGGTTAGTTAAAGCCTGACTGCTTTGTAGACACTTTAGACATAATTACACATAAAAAAGAATGTACTAAAGGAAAGAGTTTTTTTTTTTACAAAGGGATAGAAGAGGAGGGAAAGCCTCTAACTTAAACAGCTAAAAACTCCCAAAGGGAGAAGGCCTCTAACTTAAATGGCTTTTTCCCTAAGAAGCAGGGAGGGAAAGAACACAACACTGAAGAAAAACGGGCCACCGACAAATCAGGACTGAGAGGAAACGACGTCCTAAAAGCACAAACAACTGTAAATGAAGTATAGGGGTAATACAACAGTTAAGCTCTAACAATACCAGTTATAACTGAACAAACAATATTGATAGCAAAAAATTAAACTGCTTAGTCCAAGGCAGCAGAACATAACCTAGATGCTGCAAGCGGCAAATGAGATTTGGGTAGCTACCACTATGCATGCTTTGATAAGGGGTGAGCCTCGAGCCAGTTAGGACTCTTCGAGCTTTAGAAGTGGCTGAGATCAGCTCCAAGCCCAACCAGAAAGAAGGAAGGCGAGAGATACAGGACAACAAACATGGAACGTTATGTTAAGAACATAACTTCTTATATCTTAGGCCACCATGACTAGGACCTGCACCAGCCTGTGACCTAAATTCCATGCTAGAAAAACTAACACTACCTTGTTTTGAGCCAGTGACCTCAGCACCTTTTAAAGTGCTTACTTGGAAAACTAATCTGATACTGGCATTCACCATAGCCAGGCAAATATCTTGGCTGCAGGTTTGGATGTGCATATGGCCCTTTCCCATTTTTCATAGGGACAAAGTAACCTTGAGAACACACTTCTGTTTTGCCCAAGGTAGTATAAAGAAGTCTCCTTGAATTAAGCTATTCATCTTCCTGTATTCTTTCCCATGCCATAGAATAAGGTTGAGATAATTCTTCATTCTTTAGGCATGCACACACAACCAAGATTTTGCCTGCAGTGAAAAAAAAATTCCAAACTGATCTGATCAGCTTTAGATGGCATTTGCAGAAGGTAAATTGTGAAAATCAGGGGGAAAACAGACCATCTCCTAAATGGATAGCCAATTGTGCTGCGTTTTTGCTCTCATCAAGTTAAGCAAATTCCTGACAGCTGGGGCTCATTCTACAAGGGTAAAGGCAGCCATCACAGCATTTCTAAAAGGGGTACCAACATAGACCATATTAGAAGCAGCTGCTTGGTCTTCTGGGTACACCTTCACCAAACATTACCACTTTTGTGCTATATCCAGAGCCAGATCCAAGTTTGCCTCTGCCATACTACAGAGCTTGGTATTCCCAGCACAGAATGCTGTCCAGTATTAACAATAGGAAAGCTTTGAGAGTCCTCCCAAAATTTACTGGTGCAACACTGACTATGATGAATGTAGTACATTTGTAGATAACTTGCATACTTGTAAATGTTTGAGTAGATCAATGTTCTAATACCTTTTCTCTGCTTCCTACCCTCTTATTTGCTGCCCCTGGTGTTGGGGTGGGCACCCTACCTATCACTATCCCCACTTTCCCCCTCACACCTTACTCTAACCAAGTGGTCGTTGCTTATCAGTAGGGCAAGTTGAACTTCTCCTGAGGGTATTGAACCTCAGTACCTGTGACAAGAAAGATATGAAGATGATGCCAACCAGTAGCCCTTTATATTCCTAGCAGGGAGATGGTAAAAGACACCGGCGTTTGGGTTGCTCACAGACTTCTACAAGGGAAAAAGTCCCAAGAATTAGTGCTAAAGCAGTAATCTACTCTTAACATCTACAGTCATGATAAGATGTCCTTCTGTTCATATGCTGCTTTATCCATAACATCAGGGAGTTTGCCTCTGGTGAACTCTTGTACATTTGGCCGTCATACAAAAGTTAATTGCTACTGCTAGGGTGTGTGAGATGTCCTTTTGTCTCTCTTTTGGACGTCTGGTATAAAGCGGATGTCAGCACGCACCTTCTTTAGTGCTTTTCTGCCACCTGTGTGACTGCCAGTTCCAGCTGTCGCTTTTTCAGAAAGTGATTTTGCTCCATCCAACTTCAGATAAGTACCCTGTAGGGGTTTATTATTTGTTTGCTACTGCTTTGGGTTCATGTCAAATAGGAAGAGCAAGTGTAGGTGTGGAAGGCAAATTCCACATAAGGACTCTCATGAGCTCTGCCTGTTTTGCTGTGATGTGAGAGATTTGTGGCAGTCATCTCATTGTTATCGAAGGTAGGAGGGTGTTTATGAACTGAGAGGTGACTGCAGTTGATGGATGCAACACTCCATTCCCTTGTTGAAAATTGTGTGTGTGGGGGGGGTGGTGACCCCTTCAAAAACTGTCCATTCTTCTGGAAGCAAACTAGCATTGTGCTCAAAACAAGGCAGTTGTAAAAGAAATGGCATACTTTATTGGGGGGGGGCAGTTTGCCCTACTCGGAAAAACGCGTCCTTGTCAACAGTTATAAAAGTACCCCCTTGTTGTATGTTCTGCAGTATGATTAGGAATATATTTTTTTCTTTTTCCCTTGTAGATGTTTGATCTAAATCTCAGACCATTAGATAAGCAGCAGCACTAAGGTGGTACTTTGCAGAATTTTAAAACAAAAACAGTATAGCTGTATTTTTACTCTAAAGCATTATATCCCTTTGGTGTGCTAGTGCTTCAGAACTTTGTGTATATCAAGGCAGTAGAACAAGATATTTATATTTCACTGTTGCAGTAGTCTTTATTGATGAAGTATGCCTGACTTGAAGCTTTGCAGTCTTTCTCCTCCAATCCTTGCGTATGTGCTCCCACCAGCAAGACAGAGAGGAGGGCCATCATCAAATCTTTCTTGATACATTTTGAGCAGTGTGTGGTGTGTGTGTTCCCTGTCAACAGTGCAGTCCAGGATCCAGAGCTGGTAAGGACCCTGGCAAGAAAAATCTTTTTTGTATTTTTCTGCATTCCTATTTTGAGAGTTTTTTGAACATGGAGTCACTAGATGTCAGAGCTTACCAAGATTAGTAATTGTGCATTAGGTGTGAAAAACTAAAGCTCACGCAAGGATTTCCATATTCAGTGCTTATTTTGAGGATGAGCCACAGGTTTTGCCTTTTTCCACTGCACCTTGTGTATTGAGTATCATAAAGTAGTGAGCTAAATCTCTTTAAGACTCTATCTGAGCAGGAAAGAGCTGAATGCCCATGACCACTGTGGTATTAGCCACTAGGTCTGTAGACACCCCACCAAAAAAGTGTAAGTTTATGTAGATGCATCCCTAAGAGAAGGAATACTGTGGAGGGCCAGCATCCTTAATTTTTGGTCTAGAATATGTTATCAGATCCAGTGAATAACTTACCCAGCCCCAAAATCCAATGCCTTCTTTGACTGAGGGCACTGACAGTGCCCCCTCTGGAGCTTGTCCGGCACAGTTGAACAATGTCATGTGTTGCATTCTATCACTGGTATGTCTTTCCTTCAGTTCTGAATCACAGGATAGCCTGTCCTTTGCTTCCCCTCCAGATGATGTCTTATTTGTTAATAGTCTTGGTTCAGTTAAGGACAGTGGTGGCTCGTGCTATTGGACTGCAGCCCCCCCCCCCGAAAATAAAACAAAATTGAAGAATTAAAAGAAAAAATGAAATAAAAACAACAAATGTAAATCCTGGACTTCATGCATGCGTGATTGGCATTCCCGGAACTCAAGCATGTGCGCAGGAATCCGGACTACTGGTAAACCAGTCCGGATTAGGAAGACAGCATTCTGCATACAGAGATCCCAGAAGTCTATGCAGTTACAACTGCATAGACTGGAAGGTGATCGGATTGCAACATCTGCAGGCTGGAGCCTGCTCTCATGGGAAGGACTTTGGCTCTCTCCTGTGTGGGCTTGGATGTAAAGAAGCTGACAGGAATATTTGTTTGGACAAACTAGTTTAAGGTACTTGTTTATGTCAACAAAGTGTATGTGTGGTAAAATGCCCCAGTAGCTAGAAAGATGTCAGGAAATATACCTGGTGGTGGTTAGACTCAAACCCTGTACCTTGGGAGTAGGTAGTAAGAGCTTGAATTCCCTACCCACCACCACCTGTGAAATTTTTGCCTCATATTTTTGTTCTGTTCCTCATATAATCTGTGGGTTTCTGGATTTTGGAGTCCCTAAATAATGACAGGCATTTGAATTTCAGACTTCATATTCTTCAGAAAGTACATGGTAACACAAAACCTTTTATTCTAGCTATTTTGTGTTTATAAGATCCCTTTTTGAAATTTGTCCCTATTTTTGGGCTGTATTCCCCGATTATTGGTTTTGTCCATGTTTTTTGTGTTAACAGATTGAGAGCTATTGTGGGAACTGAATTCACTGAATATGTTTGGGGCTGTATTCCCCCATTATTGGCTTTGTCTAGGTGTTTTGTGCTAAGTAGTTGAGAGCTATGGTGAGAACTGAATTCACTAAATGATAGCCACTTAAGTTGGAGTCTAGATGTCTTTCAGGAAACAGCTCATTTGGCATAGTGGTATGCTGCTCTGACTGTAGTGCACAGGGTCCTGGGTTCAAGACTTGGCAGGGAAATGCATGGTTGTAACACAGCATTTTATTCTAGCAACTTTACAAGAGTATACAAGTAATGTTTAAAACATGTCCCTAGTTTTTGGGCTTTTGCCCCCCCCCCCCGATAAATTTTGCCTTTTTCCAGATTTTTTGTGCTTCAAAGTTGAGAGAGAAAGTTGTGTCGAGTGCATTTTACAAGGATCTGAGTGCTTGAAGATAAATTTAGTGTTGCTTATGCTATGTCTGCTTGCATTATTAATAGCACAACAGGTACTGTACTTGCTTTTGATGCAGAAGGCTGTGGGTTCTACTCCTACAGTATATAAATATATTGCTGATACTGTACTGCATTGTGCTTTTAAAGGGGGTGGATGCTGCAGTCCTGATGTCCTCTTTGGCAGAGATACCTAATAACGATGAACCTGTTATTAGTTTCCCATCCATTCCCTACTGCAACATTACTAGCTTATCATTTTTAATGTAAAATAGGCAGTTTATTCCTCAAGAGCAACAGGCACTTTATTTGTAGATTGTTTGTGTCTTTCAGCTTTTCCCGGTTAGGGGTAGCCACAGTGGAACTCCGGTCCGCTAATGATTGGTAGTTGATTTTTTTACGTACCGAGTTACCAGCCCTGACTCCACTTTCAATGAAGGTACGCCCATTCACGCATGTCTCCACGCAGAAGACGCCTTAGCTGAGAATCGAACCAGACAGCGTCTTACTGTGAGGCGACAATGCTACCGCAGCACCACCACCGCGGGTACCACTTTATTTGTAGATGAAACAGTGAAATATAAAGTTGTGCGCTATCAGCAACCTCTTCATTAGTTACAAAATTCTTTAATATGGAATTATTTAGATGACTTATACTTCTGCAGAGATTGTGCATATTTACTGATACTGGTGGTTTGTAGAAGTTTGAGTAGACTTTTATGATGGAAATGTTCTGAATTGGGCAGTTTTGTCATTATTGGTGCATGCATTTTGTTTCATTGTTTACTGGAAAAAATTTCAAAACAAATTTAAAATGCCCTCAAACAACTGTACTGTATTATACAAGGAATAGTATGTAAACAGTCAGGAAGGTGTATCAGAGAACACGTGTTTCCTGTGCAAAGGGGACTATGAGTTGAAAACAGCCCAAAATTAAGCTTTATCTGCCACTGGCCAGATGTATTTTCTTTGAATGTGGGCTTCAATGCTGTTTCAATCAATGTGAGTGTGAAGGGCAGAGAAGTTTTAATGCCAAGTCTGTTTTCATTGTGAAACAGCATTGCTTTGTTTAGCAGATATCTATTAGTGTTTGTGCTGTAAAATGTAAAATAAAACTTTTAAATGAAATCCAGATCATTGTAGAAGTAAAGCAGTATGCACATTACAGTGTTTATGGTAAATGGGGCGAAATAGCAAAGTAATGGGACATTGGAATAGCTGGAGGGGTGAAGCCCCATTCGAACATGATTTTGTGTGGGGGGGAAGAGCGGCAAATTCAGCCTTGGCTGAAATGCACCTCTCAACTGTCCAGATTTTTGCAGAATGGATAGATTTTTGCTTCTTACTTTTGGTTTGTGAATGAATAGATTTTTGCTTCTTATTTTTGGTTTGTGACTCGTAACATTTGTGGTTTTCTGGCAAACCATTTAGGAATGAAGTCACTAAATTGTGACAGACGAGTTTCAGACTTCATACCCTTCAGCAAAATGCATGCTAAAGTAAGGCCTGTTTTGTCAACTGTCTTAAGTTTATACAAGAGCAATTTTTAGCACTGTTTGTATGTTCCCCCGATATATTTGTCCTTGTCCAGCTTTCCTGCATTAACAGGTTCAGCATTACTTGCAAATAAATCGCTTTATAGAATTAGGCATATCCAAATGTCTCAACTGTCCCCGATTTTGACTCAAAATGTTGCTCTCCCCCTAATAATCCCTCTGCAAAATTGCAAATTTGGAAGAAAACGTGGAGGGTATACAATTAATAAATAATTGTAATGATCAGAGTAATTACTTCTAATTTCAGAAATGCATGTAGATTCTCTTATTTTGTCAGCAGCTCAAGTGAACAGTACTAATATTAAAAAAGTGTCCGACAGGTTCCCAGCTGTATTGTGTGGCTATTTTATATTTTTGCATCACATTTTTAGTCTGTTTTTCATAAAATTGTGGTGGTCTGGCAAATTAGTGGCAAATCATTAAAGATTGAAGTTAGAAAATAATGACAGACATTTGAGTTTCAGATTTCATACACTTCAGAAAATTCATACTAATGCAAGACCTACTATTCTATTATCTTGCTAAGTTTATAAGAGCAGTATTTAAAAATTGTCCTTATTTTTGGGCCTTTGTCCCACTTCTATTTATGGCTTTATCCGGATTTCTTGCTCTGAGGTTGAAAGGTATGACAAATGTGTTAGGGCCATCACAGTCAGCCAGAAACATTTCAAATTGTGACATATTTGTTGCACCCACTCCTCCATGTAGTGACTCTGGATGTGTCCAAGCAAGGCAAGGAGCAGTTATGCAGTGTAAGTGTGCAGGGTATCCCCCCATCCAAGGTAGGCACAAGTACTACAGTGGCTTTTCATCTCTCCATGATTTTGCAGAAAGTTCTGGTTTTCTGTCATATTTTTATACTGTTGATTTATGCTTCTTCAGAAAATACATGTTGTTGCAGTGCCTGTTGCTCTGTGTTTAAGTAGCAGTGCTCTAATGACCATCAGGTAAGCTTGTTTGAGACTGTAAGATGCAAGTAAGCTTTAATAAAGCATACTGTTAAAGAAATACCAACATTAAAAGCATTTTTGTTGCCATGCAGAGAATATTTACATAACTAGATAGCGTATAAGCCTTGGGTATTGAAATGCATATGACAGTATCCATAATAAAGGACAGGATTACAGTATTTTCAGAAGCTCATTACATTTGTTGGAGACTTGCAGTCATCTTTGCAGGCTTTACCCTATAAACTAAACAGAATGCCAATGTATCATGTGTGGTCCATAACCTGTGCAGTAATCCTTTAAGCAGTTTATCTTAAGCTTGTTAGCTGTTCATTTTTTACTTTGATCATGCTTTCCCCATGAAACAAGTAAATAGTTGTCAGGCAGCAGGTCTATTTTGGATAAGAAACATTTTTAAGAGTGGAGATATCACAGAGATTGCTACTTTCAGCATGTTACTTGGTACTTTTATAAAGTTGAAAATAAATTATAATTAGAACTGCATTGCAAGGAGAAGTGGTTTGAGTTGAGTGCTGCTTGTTTTTTTATACTTTTTTGACTGGCATTCCAGTAATGTATTTAAAAAGTAATTTCTTTTTTCATGCCTCACAACTTTTTGTTTCCATCTAGATATTAAGTAAGCTGTCATGTAGCCAATGCATTGAAATATTTTTTTCTTCTACACTTCATTTTGTCTTGATTGGACTCTCATAATGACTGTTTTGCACCCAGGGCAGCATATTTTATTTCTATTTGGCCACAGCCATTCCCATTGGTCCCACCACCCATTCAGCTGTCTCCTGCAGCACCCCTTTGATTTGAAGCCACCAGCTGCCACTGGTTAAGGATAACATTATATAGGAATCTAATGAGTTCTGCACTGTCCAGAAGAGGTGCAGAAAGCTTCTGGCCTTACCAGGGGCAAAGCCATAGCCATTTCTCCAGTTATTGAGGTCTTAGATGGTGCCTGTGGCAGTACATACAGCACATTGACTCCAGCCCCCTTCTCCCAGGAAACTAGACTGTTTCTGTAGGGATGTGGATTCCTGCAAGTACCTTACAGAAGTCATGTTGCTCATCCAGCTGTGGTGTCCCTGGATACTGCCAGAGGAAACTAATGGGGTTCCCCAGTGACAGGGACAGTAAGGATACTCAAGTTATGGAAGAAGGTTTATACTTCTGCAGACCTGTCCTTAAGGGCTTTAAACTCCCTAAAACAGTGAATAATTAAGATATTCTCCTGCCTCACCTGAAGGACAAGACTGGAGAGATTATGGGTAAAGGGCTGAAAGATAGTTGCTAGAATTATCCTGCCTCATCTCTGAAGCTGACATGCATTTCTGTCAAGTATGGTAGTAATGCTGTGGCTGCATCATGCAGGGCAGCAACCTTTCGATCAGTCATTTGGAGTGTGTTGGCTCAGGATTCATCCTGCTTAAACCAGATC
The DNA here is from genome assembly GCF_019279795.1 of Protopterus annectens. Lineage (NCBI taxonomy): Eukaryota > Metazoa > Chordata > Ceratodontiformes > Protopteridae > Protopterus > Protopterus annectens. The sequence goes on along the minus strand of NC_056738.1, from coordinate 343,358,221 downwards.
AAAACACAGCTCCTAAATGCACCATTAAAGAATAAGCTGGTCTTTGGACCCCCTGCAGAAAAAAAGGAGGCTGGAGGAAAAGGGGGGATACCGTGCAGACTGTTAAAGTATTTTACTCCCATGCATGCCAGTACAGCCACAAGTACTGCACTAGTGGGTCTAGTTCCACGAGAGGCCCCATAAAAGTAAACAACCAAAAGGTAGGGAAGGCAAGTACAAGAAAAAATGGCAAACTGAAACTGATCAGAAAGGGAAGCCTGGGTGCCTTTGGGGCAGAGACTTTGACAAGGAGCAGCTATGGCTCATGCTTATTCCTTTTTGCCCCTCCAACCCATTTCTCCTAAAAACCCTGTCTTCCCCTCAGCTCCCAATGAATAGTGGGTAGCCTAGCCCTCTTCCTAGAAAAGTGGAAAAGGATTACACAAGACAACTGGGTCTTTCACAGCTTAGCTGAGGGATACAGGCTTCAGTTCTTAAAGCCTGAGTTCTTGGGTATGTCACCAGTTCCCAAGGAACAAAGGTATTGATTTCAACCCCCTGTTACAATGTATTTTGTTGCAGGGTGCCATAGTGTCTCCAAGAACAGCAACAAGGTATAGACCTCTGCTCATGACTGTTATAGTCACAGTGAAAGACAGGTTGTAGAAACTGATCTTACATCTGTCAAGATTAAACAGCTTTCTGAAAAATTACAAAGTTCAAGATACTAACCTTGCAATCCTTTGTGTTTCTTCATGCCTTCATGGTCACTCTGATCCTGAAAGATACTTTCCTTCACATTCCAGTATCCAATGAGAGCAGATATTGCCTCCTATTCAAAGAAGGGAGTTACCACTTCATTGCCCTTTGTTTTATCTGCTGAAGCTAGGATATTCGCAAAGTGACTTCAGTAATTGCCTTTTTGCTATTCCAAGGGCATTCATATGTTTCTAAATCTAGATAACTGCATGATTTAAGCACCAACCGAAGAAGGGTTACATTGGATATTATAATTCACTCTGGCCTACTTAGAAAATCTAGGACTCTTCTAACCTGCTGGATTTATGCCTGTAATGTATGTAGCAAGTTTTGTTCTAGAGAGCTTACTTGGACTCTGTTCATTAGAGGGCCTTCCTTGCTTGAACAAAAAAGTCTGATCTGAAGTAGGAACTTCATTTGTCAGCAACCTGTGGGATACGGATCCGATCTCGGATCCGAGCCGGCAACTTCTAACATAGCATAGATCCGAGCTCCTAGCTCCTCCCCCTTACCCATAATCCCCTGCCTGCCCTAACTGACCTCAGATCTAGTTTGCCGCTCTTCAAGCAACAGCTAGGTTCAGAGCTCTTGGCGTTTTGTGAGAAAAATAGATTTTATATTTTTTTCTTCCGAGTGACTGGTTGTGTGTGTGATAGGTTTACCCTTTCTCCTTTTACTTTTATAACTTACTTGTTTTATTTTAAGTATAATCCCCCTCCCCCGCTGGTCGTAGTGTGTGTGTGTGACTGGTTTAGGGGCCTAGTGAGTGTGCTTACTTTAGTATGTCGGAGGCCCCTAAGGCACTTTTTTCGAAATGCACCGAGTGTGGTCACAAGCTTTCACCGGCTGATGGCCACACTCGGTGCGTTAGGTGCCTTGGGGTTGAACACCTCTCTTCGGGTTGCACGATTTGCGCTGCGTTCAACCCCAGGGCACTCAAGGATCGAAGGTCGAAGCTAGTTCTGGTGGGTCTTCTACCCCCAGACTCTGCTTCGGCCTCCAGTTCTTCGGTGCCCGCTACCCCCCCCCGGTAGCGGTCACCCCTGCCTCCCTTCCTCCGACTGGGACTCAACCTCCCACTTCGGCTCCGGAGGATAGGGAGGCCAGGAAAGAGAAGTGGCGGGAGAAGCACCTTAAGCAGCGGGCCGAGGACTCTTCATCGGCCCCGCCCGCCAAGAGGGCTTCCCCGTCCAAGTCTTCTCGATCTCCTCCTCCTCGGATCCGATCCCCTTGTTTCTCCCCGAGTCCCGAGGAGGAGGTGATCCGGTCCCCGTCGAGGTCATCGAGGCGACACTCCAGGTCTGCCTCGGTGGCCTTGTCGAGGTCCACCTTTAGCATGTCTGATGCGGATATGGACCGGATGATGAGGAGATTCATCCAGGCCCAGATGCAGATGGGAGTGCTCTTGCCTTCTTGCCTCCCCCCCCCCCTCTGGGAGGGAGCTCGACCCCTTTTTTCGCTCCTATAGCTCCTTCTCCGACCCGCATTCCGGGCTCGGAGCCGAGCCACGTTGGATCCGGGGGTAGATCGGAGCCGACCGGGCTGGGCACTTCGGCTCCGACTATTCCCTCGAGTCTGTCGGATCCGACCTCTCGGAGCCGTGGGCCGAGCTTCGGATCCGAGGGATTCGGTGTGCTTTCGGCTCCGTCCCGGTCGGAGCACACTGGTCCTTCGGATCCGACGTTCTCGGCGCCGGGTCTGAGCCCCGCTTCGGATCCGAGTGGGAGTCTGATCTCGGATCCCTCTGAGAGCGGTTCCCCCTCGGCTTTCACTGTGGTTGAGAGGGCACTGTCGAGTGCTTCCAGGCCTCCGGTCCTGGATTCGGCTCCCTCCTGCACTCCTTCTCATCTGATCCTGGCTCCCCTCATCCGGACCTCTGGGCAGCCTGCCTCAGCGCCTTTAGGAGTTCCAGTGAAACAGGTTACAGCCTGTGAGGACTCCTCGGACAGCCCCGCCGAGGAGATTCCTCACAAGGCAAAGTGCAAAAGGAGGCACATAGACTCCCCTGAGAGTCTCACAGAAGATACGGACTTGGATGAAGGGGAAGGCTCCCCGAGATCACCCCCTGAGGATGTCTCCTTTGGAGACATCATGGAAATGCTCCAAATCAGAGGTGGGTGGTCTGCCCCCAAGGCTTCCTCTGACGAGTCCGTATTCCTTGAGGCGTTCGAGGCAGGACCATCTACCTCTTGGGTGTCCCCTCCACCCGACCCCCTGGTGGATCTCATATCCTCTAGGGCTTGGAAGGAACCGGACACCGTAGAGCCGATCCCCAAGCGCCCAGACAAAATTTTGAGGCCCCCCCTGCAGAGAGATCACATTGGAGCAGAGGTCCCCCTGTGGATGCCATGTTGGTGGCTGCAGCCACTAAGAAAGAGTTGGCTCAAGAGAGCCCCACAGTCCATCCTCCGAGCAAGGAGTCTCGCGCGATGGACTGTCTTGGGAAGCGGGCCTTCAGTTCAGCGACCTTCTCTATGAGGGCCTTGAACTGTATGGCACACGTTATTAGGATGCAGCGGTACCTAATTAAGGAATACGCTGCTTCCCCCCCGGGGTCCATGTCGGAGGGAGACAAGGATTTGTACTCTTCCCGAATGGCCACCCTCCGCTCTATCTCTAATACCTCTATGCGGCTATTGTCTCATGCTACAGAGGGAGCCGCTAGAGCTGGCGGAGTCGGGCTTATCATGAGGAGACAGGCCTGGCTCCGTCACTGTGACTTCTCGGAACCCTTTAAGGCGTCATTCGCGAATGCCCCTTTTGATGGTTCTGCACTGGTCGGCAAAACCGTTCGCGACACTCTTGTCCAGAGCGAGAAAGACTAGAAGACCTTGTCTGCCGTCGGAGTCCGTTTCTCTGCGCCCCAGAGGTCCTTTTCCAAGAACCAAAAGGGTCAGAAGAAGATGTGGTTCCGAAAATCGCATCAGTCTCAGTCTGCTCAGGACAACTAGTCCTCTCGTGGCAGAGGAGGACAGGGAGGACGCCGCCCCAGAGGCAGAGGGGGTCCGAGGAATTTTGGGTCCAGAGAACCTTTCTCTGAGAGGCCCACGCAGAACCCCTGAGGGGTTTCCCGACTGCTCCACTCTGGTGGCAGTCGGGTCAAGCACCTGGCAATATGGGAGTCCATAACAACAGATCGCTGGGTGCTTCACATTATATCCAGAGGTTACCTAATTCCCTTCATAACCAACCCCAGAATCAGAAGCCTTCCCGACGTCCCACCCAGTCAAAAGAAGGCGGCCGCTGCAGAAATCCAGCAGCTTCTACAAAAAAGAGCCATCCAGCCCGTCCCCCCAGATCAAGTCGGATCAGGGTTTTACTCCCGGTTCTTTTTGGTGCCAAAAAAGACAGGGGACTTGAGGTCCATACTCGACCTCTCTTTCCTAAACCTGGTGGTACCCAAACAAAAATTCCGAATGGTCACATTGCAATCCGTCCTCCCCTTATTGCGGGAGGGCGACTGGATGTGCTCTATAGACCTCAAGGATGCGTACTATCACGTTCTAGTGGACAGGCGTTCCAGGAGGTTCCTCCGCTTCCGGCTGGGAGCCAGTCACTTTCAATTCAGGGTCCTCCCCTTCGGTCTCACCTCAGCCCCCAGGGTGTTCACCAAGGTCCTAGCGGTAGTAGCGGCCCACCTGAGACTCCAGGGAATTCAGGTCTTTCCATACCTGGACGATTGGCTCCTCACAGCCCCAACAAGGCATCTACTTTGCTCAGGCAGGGACTATTTTCTCGGTCTGGCTCCACTATTGGGATTAACCATCAACATGACCAAATCCTCTCTCATCCCTACACAGATGCTAGATTTTATAGGGGCAAGACTGGATTCCAGACAGATGCTTGTGTTCTTGACTCCAGATCGACTTCAGAACCTGATGTTACACGTGCAGGCCATTCTTCATCTGCAAACTCCTTCGGCGGAATTGATTCTGAGGGCCCTAGGATCTATGGCGGCTGCAATCCCTCTGCTACCATTGGCCCGGTTGAACATGAGGGTTCTACAGTGGACCCTCCAGGTACAATGGTCCCTGTCTTGCAACCCTCTGTCTCACCCCGTTTCCTTAAGCAAAGTTTGCAGAAAATCGCTCCTGTGGTGGCTCCAGTCTCCCAACCTCCACACGGGCCGTCCCTTCTCACTACCTCCACCAGTCGACACAGTGACCACGGACGCTTCTCGCCTGGGGTGGGGGGGCATTTTTCAGGCAGAACAGTCCAAGGCACTTGGAACGACGTAGAGACCTCTTTGCATATCAACGTCCTAGAGATGAGAGCGGTGCTTTTGACGTTGCAAGCACTTCACAACTCTCTTCCGGTAGGGACAATTGCGGTACAAACAGACAACATGTCGGTAGTCTGGTACATCAACAAACAGGGGGGAACCAGGTCTTACCCCCTTTGCCGCGAGGCCATGAGAGTGTGGGAATGGGCGATTTCCACCAATCGCTTTCTCATAGCAACGCACATTACGGGACGGTCCAACATTTTGGCGGACAGACTCAGTCGTACTATCATGACTCCTTACGAGTGGTCTCTCAACCACCGAGTGGCAGAGCAGGTATTTGCCCGATGGGGGCGACCTTGTTGCGATCTTTTTGCCTCTCCTTCAAACACCAAATGCAACTATTACTTCGCTCTGATCCCCCCTCCGGGGAAGTCCCCGAGAGACTCTCTAGTTCATGCTTGGCCTCCCGGTCTGCTTTATGCTTACCCTCCTCTACCCCTGATGTTGAAATTATTACAGAAAGCCAGGCAGCTGGGGAGCAGAATGATCCTCATTGCCCCATTCTGGCTTCGTCAGACGTGGTTCCCTTACCTATGGTCTCACCTAGTGTATCCACCATGGATTCTGGATCCCATTCCGGATCTCATCTCTCATCCTCTCGGTCTTCCAACTCCGAACCTGGTCAACCTCAAGCTGACGGCTTGGTTGCTCCAGTTCCACTCCTCATAAGGACTCCCGGGATCTCATCACCGCTTAAAGCCATTCTTGTAGCAGCTCACAAGCCTTCCACCAGGAAGGTTTATCGGCGTAAGTGGAAACGCTTCACCATTTGGGCAAAACACCGTAGTTTAGACCCGTTTACAGCCCCGATATCGTCGGTTCTTGATTTTCTAACCTCTCTCTTTCACCAGGGGGCTAGTTCTTCCACAGTCAAGGTACAACTGGCAGCAATCTCATACTATCACGTGGGGCAAGAGTCTGGCCCTCTTATCACTTCCAAACTGTGTAAGACCTTCCTCAAGGGTACCTTCCTCCTTAGGCCTCCAGTTAAAGAGGTGGTACCTCCATGGGATTTATCCTTAGTCTTGCAGGCCTTGACTGTCCCCCATTCGAACCGGCTGCCATGGTTGATCTCAAATTTCTCTCTTGGAAGACAGCCTTTTTGGTGGCCATAACTTCAGCCAAAAGGGTATCGGAATTGCAAGCCCTTTGCGTCAAACCACCATATTTGTTTTTTCACCCGGATAGGGTTTACCTCAGAATCAACCCGTCCTTTCTACCTAAGGTATCTTCAGAAGCGAACATCAATCAATCCATCAATCTCCCAGTGTTTTTCCCCAACTTTCATAACAAAAGAGAGTACAAGCTTCATTCCTTGGACGTACACAGACAATTACGTTTTTATATCCACAGAACTGCTGGTCATAGGCAATCTGATCAGTTGTTTATCTCCTTTGCCAAAAGTAATTTCGGAAAATCAGTTTCTAAAGTTTCTCTCTCTAGATGGATCTCGAGTTGTATTCTGTTAGCATATCAGAGTTCGGGAAGGCCTGCACCTCAAGGAGTCCGTGCTCATTCTACTAGGGCCGTTGCCACTTCTGCAGCCTTTCAGGCTAGGGTTCCACTGGATGACATTTGTTCCGCAGCCACTTGGGCTTCATCTCACACCTTTATCAGCCATTATAAAATAGATGTTATTTCCCGAGGTAGAGCGTCCTTTGGCTCTGCGGTGCTCCGGAATATCCTTCCATGAAGGCCACCCAAGACTTGGGTAGCTGGGGACTCTGTCCCACAGGTTGCTGACAAATGAAGTTCCTACTTCAGATTAAGAAGTTATGTACTCACCATAACGTTCCATCTGAGTAGGTATCTTCATTTGTCTGCAACCATCCCCCCCTCCTTCCCCCTAACCGATTGGATCGCTCTTGTGTTATTAGCATATGTTCCCATTGGGACACCTGTTATCTGTTGTGCTATGGGGCAAACTTGATCTGAGGTCAGTTAGGGCAGGCAGGGGATTATGGGTAAGGGGGAGGAGCTAGGAGCTCGGATCTATTCTATGTTAGAAGTTGCCGGCTCGGATCCGAGATCGGATCCGTATCCCACAGGTTGCAGACAAATGAAGATACCTACTCAGATGGAACGTTATGGTGAGTACATAACTTCTTATTCCTTGCAAATTACTTAACAGCTGTATCAGAGCAAATCCAGATCACTGCAGAGGAGTTTCTCAAGACACAATGATCATCTCCTCAGTTATCTTTTTCTACAGTGTTATCTGAGAATCAGATGGTGCCAGCATGCCCAGTCACTGAAGCAGCCCATCCATCTCCTGTACTAAGAAAGATCTCTCATGGTGGGTATAGCATATTAACGTTCCATCAAAGTATTCTGTTCAAGCTCGGCCCAGACCCCAGGTACAACAGACTCCTCAGACATAATGTGAAAGCACATTCAGAGGCTCTAAGGATCCAGAACAAAATCTGGTACAATGGACAGAGAATCATCACAAAGGAAATGGTGGCAGTGATGCTTGTCATCAAAACCTTCAAACCCATTTGAAAACATGGAATCATTCACATTCTAGTAGATAAAAACCACAGTGATGTGGTACATAACCATTTGGGAACTACCACACAGTCATACCCCTTGTGCAGGTGGAATGACCCACAAGTCAAAAATGACCCTTAGAGCACCCTGCACCCATTCAGACCAGATCAGAGCACTGAAGATGGACCCTTCCAAATGGATTCTAAAAAGGTTTCTTTCTGCATTTGGTCCACAAATACAGTTAGCCAGAAGTAGACCTTTTTGTTTCTTAACACAGAAGTTCTGCTGCATAGTAACAACTTAGGAGTTTTCTGCAGCAGGTGCCTTCTTAATCAGCTGAACAGGTGTCTCTGTACTATTTTCCTCCTGTTCACTTGGAAGACCACCTTTCTTATAGTTGTCACATCCGCTAGGAGAGTTTATAAGCTACAAGCCCTCGTGTAAGGAATCTTTACCATCTTCCACAGGAATAGGATCACCCTTAGAACAAACCCATCCTTTATGCTTAAGGTGATATCAGGCTGGCCATCTACCAGTCTTCTCAGATCCACAAAACAGGGCAGAGCATGTCCTCCACTCACTGGATGTGCACAGGCAGATTAGGTACCATTTAGAAAGGACAAAAAGGCCTAATAGAACAGAACAATGTCTAGTGACTTTTACAGAGGATGAACAGGAAGCTGGTTTCCAGTTTCAAAATGACTAGTTAACTGCATTAAGTTGTTACACCATAGAAATTATTTACCTGGGCAGATTAAAGTCCACTCCACCAGATAGGGGGTGAGTACCACTGCTTTCCTCGAAGGAGATGTTCATCGTGCATACAGCTGCAGTCATAACAGATGGGTTTTCCTGCCGTCAGGCGGGTCCTCGGTCAGCCGAATTCCAAAGTCTAGGTCTGGCGTCGGTTGTCGTCGCTTCTTCCCTGACGTCAGAGCGACAGGGGTATAAAAGAACCAGCCGACGCCATTTTCTTCAGTCTTTCTTGCCTGAAGCAGCAGCAGTAAGCAAGTGCCAGTCGGCCAGCTCCTGAGATTACGAATATTTTTCAACCGAAGACTTCTTGAAAGCTAAGTACCCCGTTGGGGAAACTTTTCTTGCCTCAGACCGATGTCAGACAAAGTTAATAATTGCATTTCATGTGGGAAGCAAATACCGCATAAGGATTTCCATTCCCTCTGTATACCTTGCTTAGGCCCAGACCACAACGTCTCGGCCTGTCGTTGTGCTACATTCAACAGACGCACTATTAAGCGTCAGGCGGAGTTCACCCAACACTATTTTGGCAAAATGTTTAATTACAACATGTCGTCGGATACTCCCGACTCCAATTTTGAGTAAACGACGTAAAGATAAGGACCGACATACGAGGTCCGCGACTTCTACCGACACCACGCTAAAGCCGACTACATGTGCTCCGGTTCTCAGCGAGGCGCCTACGCAGCCCCTGACTTCCGATGACACTTCATTAGCGGTGTTTTCTGTGCCCGAGGTCGCAAGCTCTAGGGCCCACACCCCGACTACAGATACCGAAGTCACTCTTGGCGGGGAAACTCAGAGTTCAGACAGGCCTGCCACCTCTCAAGGTGTCTTCAGGCCTTCTTCTTTTTCTATTAAGGCTTACACTAAATCTAAAGCAGCCATGCATTCTAAAAGACAAGCTCCACAGGGCCCCTCTCAAGGCCCCATGCCTAAAAAGCAGATGCTCAAAATGGCTGAGGATTTCATTACACTTATCAGGGGTTCTCAACCCCCCTCGGACAAAAGGCCCAGAGTGGAGGAAGAATACCCTTCCTCGGACCAGGCCTCCATTACTTCAGAACATTCTGAGGACCAGGAACATTCTTACTCCCCTTTCGAAGATTCTGATGCAGAGAGTTCATTCCCTCTGTCTCCCCCCCCTGAGGATTACTCTTTTGGGGAAACCTTGCATACCTTGAGGGAACACTTCCACTGGGAAGGCCAAGAGTACTCAGACTCCAAGAAAAGGCTCAGGGATTTTCTCTTGCTCCCTCAGCACAGACCTCTGGCTATACCTCCTGTCTTAGACATACTAGATGATGTGTATTCAGAGGCCAGCTTTAACCCAGATTCTTTACCTCCAGCTCCAGTCAAGCCTGACAGGTATTACCGGGTTCCTGATTCACACCAATTCCTATACAAAAGTCATACAGCTGACCCAGAAACTATTTCACAGGGTCCCAAGGGAATTAAGGCCTCCACTGCCAAAAATCCATTACCTTCAGAGAGAGATTCCAGAGCTTTAGAAAGGTGGGGGGGGGAAGGTATACACATCGGCCACTTTAACCATGAGGGCATTAAACTGTCAGTTCCATTTGTTAAAGTATCAACAGTTTTTGTTATCTCAGTTGAAAAGCAAAATGTCACAACCTGAACAACCAGACTTGAAGGAGTTGCAGGATTTGTTGCATAGTGCAGAGCAAGTGGGTAAACATACCTTGCAATGTGGTTTTGATGCTTTAGAGGCCTCTTGTAGAGCTGCTGTTACAGGATCAGTCATACGTAGACATGCTTGGCTCAAAGAGCAAACCTTACCAGATCATGTCAAAGCTAAATTACTAGATGCACCTCTTCAAAAAGATGTATTGTTTGGTGTTAAAGCTGAGGAGGTATTAAAGAAAATGGAGGAAAAGGCAAAATCAATGCAAACAGTGAAAGATTTCCTAGAGGTACAACCGCCACGTTTCAGTAGAAATTGGCCTTCAGAAAATTGGTCCTTTCCAGGCACGGACAGACCTCAAAGAGGTAGATACAGGTGCCCGAGAGGTAGAGGGCAATCTCAAGGATCATTTAGAGGCAGACAATGGCAAACACCTACACCAAGAGGGGGTGAGGATAGTTCACAGCCATTCAGAAAGCAGACCCAATGACTTTCCCCTTTGCATGCCAAGCAAGGCTCAAATGGCAGCACCTTTAGGCGGAAAACTGGCATTATTTTCAAAAAATTGGCATATTGTCACAAAAGACAAATGGATCCTGGACATTATAGACAGAGGCTACAGATTCCACTTTCACACCCTTCCAAAATGAGAGGCATGCCAAACCTGCCACACAATCAAAGGGCAGAGGCACAAAACAAATTTCAGATCTCATGGACATGAAAGCTATTCAAGAGGTACCTGCACAAGAACAGGGTCAAGGTTTTATTCCAGACTATTCCTGGTACCAAGGAAGGGCAAAGATTGGAGACCTATTTTGGACCTATCCATCCTAAACACATATTTACTCGTACCAAAGTTCAAGATGCTCACATTACAGCAGCTTCTTCCCATGCTGGGCAAGGAGTCTTGGCTGGTAACATTGGACCTCAAGGAGGCATACCTGCATGTCCCAATCAGACAAGATTGCAGAAGATACCTCAGATTTCTTGCAGGTTCATCCCATTATCAATTCTCTGCATTGCCCTTTGGCTTATCTACTGCGCCCAGAGTGTTCACGAAATGCCTGGCATCAGTAATTGCCTTCTGCAGACTTCAAGGGATACAAATATACCCATATCTGGACGACTACCTGATCCAAGCGGGATCTGGCGTTTGTAATAATGTTGTTGAAATCTCTGGGATACACAGTCAACAAAAACAAGTCAAGACTAATACCCTCTCAAACAATAATTTTCCTGGGTGCCAGTTTGGATACAAACACCCAGATGGGCCTACCTCACGCCAGAGAAACAAGGGCAATTAACTCAATACTTCAGAAAACTGGCAACCTTCACCAGGCTGACTGCAAGGAAAATCCTGCAGGCTCTGGGATTCATGGCATCTTGCATCCTGCTAATCCCATGTGCAAAGCTGCATATGAGGAAACTTCAATGGTACCTAAAAAACTTATGGTCTCAACACAGCCACAGTTTGGAAGCAATCATACCACTGATTCCATGTCTTCAAAAGGAATTTCTGTGGTGGGCTCAAGCATGCCAAAGAAACATAGGTTTCCCGTTCTGCAAGCCTCAAGCAAATCAAGTCATCACAGCAGATGTCTCGGACTACGCCTGGGGGGCACACATGACAGATCGGTGCATTCAGGGCAAATGGTCACAAAAAGAAAAGCATCTACACATCAATCAAAAGGAAATGCTAGCAGTAATAAATGCTATTATGGCTTTCAAAGACCTACTGCATCCAGGACAGCTATTGATAAGAACAGACACCACCACAGTGATGTGGTACATAAACAAACAGGGAGGAACTCATTCATATCCCCTGTGCAGACTAGCCATGTCCCTTTGGAACACGGCTCTGGAATTGCAAATCCAACTTCAAGCACAATTCCTGCCAGGAAAGGAAAACACACTGGCAGACAACCTGAGCAGAAATATGACAGATCCACACGAATGGAGGTTACATCCTCAAGTTTTTACAATGATAATTCAAGCATGGGGAAGGCCAGACATAGATCTCTTTGCCACCCACAGAAATTACCAATTGACAAAATTCTGCTCAAGGACCTTTCATCCACAGGCCTGGAAAGTGGATGCACTCTCTTTCAGTTGGACAACAATGACGGTTTATGCCTTTCCACCTCTTCCTGTGCTGCCCAAAGTTCTATTAAAAACCAGAGCAGACAGACCAAAGATGATTCTCATTGCTCCAGACTGGCCAAGACAACACTGGTACCCACTCATGAGGAGCCTGACTTATTCCCCACCATGGATCCTGCCTCTAATGCGTCTTCTACTGACTCAGCACAACTTCAAAACTCTTCACTGCCAGCTGAAAACACTCAATCTAGCCGCATGGAAGATTCCTTAAAATCACAACAGACCCTACTCTCCAAGGAGGTGCAGGATGTCATTTTGGAGGCCAGAAGATCTCCTACTAGAAAAGCCTACTCCGCAAAATGGAAACGGTTTTGTGCCTGGAATGAGAAAAAGGGCCAGAATCCTGGAATACTGAATTTACCTCAAATATTACAGTACCTAGCTGAGATGCTAAGCAGTGGACTTTCATTCTCCTCCATCAAAATCCATGCCTCAGCCATTTCTGCAGAATACAACACTGATCCTCCTTTATTCTCTCACCCCCTCTTAAGACAGTTCCTCAGAGGGGCTAAGAATATAAAACCCCCAAGGAAGCAACCAGTACCTGCTTGGGACCTCAATTTCATTCTAGAAAAACTGACCTTGCCTGCTTTTGAGCCAGCTGCTTCAACAGAACTGCAATATTTGTCCTGGAAAACAGCCTTCCTGCTGGCTATCACCTCAGCTCGCAGGGTTTCGGAACTGCAAGCCCTCATGGCTGTGCAGCCTTTCATCATTTTCCATCAGGACAGAGTTTCCTTACGAACCAATCCTTCCTTTATGCCAAAGGTAGTATCCAGGGTAGCCTTGAATCAGGCTTTCCACTTACCTACCTTTTACCCTAATCCTCAAAACAAAGGGGGAGAGACTACTACATTCCTTGGACATTCACAGACAGCTACGTTATTATTTGGACAGAACAAAGCCTTTCAGAAAATCAGAGCAACTCTTTGTGTCCTATGCTACAGGAGCTCAAGGGAAGCCTATTTCCAAACAGACAATCTCAAAATGGATAGCCTAATGCATACGCTTTTGTTACTCTTTTCATGGTAAAACTGTACCTGCAGGCATCAGAACTCACTCCACAAGGGCCACAGCTACCTCTGCAGCTTTCCTCAGGGGAGTTCCTACCAAAGATATTTTGGAAGCTGCCACTTGGAGTTCTGTACATACTTTCTCCAAGCACTATCATCTGCCATTATACTCCAAATCTAGAGCAGGCTTTGCCACTGCAGTCTTGCAGGCCATCCTGGTTCCTCCTAGTTCCACCTAGTGCCTACCACCCCTTTTTTAGCTTTGGGATTCTACCCATCTGTTATGACTGCAGCTGTATGCACGATGAACATAGTACAGTTTTGTACCTACCATAAATGTAGATGTTCGAGTGCTAATACAGCTGCAGTCCAGGTTTCCCTCACTCCTTCCCCTCTTGGGACAGGCCTAATGGATAACACCTCCTCATACAACCTGATTGGGGTATTCTTTTATGGTGTATTTGCTTGCAACTACTCTTTTTTGATTATACTGCATTGCATTATTACATAAATTTATGTATTGCCTTCCTTCTGGGGGCACCTGACACTGAAGAAAATGGCGTCTGCTGGTTCTTTTATACCCCTGTCGCATTGACGTCAGGGAAGAAGCGACGACATCCGACGCCGGACCTAGACTTTGGAATTCGGCCGACCAGGGACCTGCCTGACGGCAGGAAAACCCATCTGTTATGACTGCAGCTGTATTAGCACTCGAACATCTACATTTATGGTAGGTACAAAACTGTACTTTTTGGTCCCTAGAGCGTGTAGCTCGGAGGGATTGGGATTTCTTTAGGTGTAACATGTCCAATAGCTCTGGGTTTGACATAGCTTTATATGTTAGGCAGAGATCACCTCAGAGTAGGCGATATGCTATGGAGTAAAGCTGGAGTTTTTTGAGGTGGTCAGTGTAGAGCATTTGTTTGAGGCCAGTAATCCTCTTTGTGAGGTACTTCTGTGGCCTTTCCAGCTGCTGCAGATGTCTTGTGAGGTACATTCCAAAAGGGGCGTTGTACTCATTAAAGGGTCTAATGAGTGATGAGTAGAGGGGAACAATGAACTCTTTTTTTTCCTGGATGAGAACCCTTTTATGATGAGGTGTGCCACGTAGAAGGACTTCCTGACTACTGTGGCGATGTGACTATCAAAGGAGAGACTACTGTCCACCTGGGTCTCAAGGTCTCTTGTCACACATTCATTGTTAAGTAGATTGCTGCCTATGTGGTAGTTCATGGGTACAGAGTTTTTACCAAAGGGGATGACACTGCACTTTTTGGCATTGAGCTTGAGGCCATGGCTCTGACACCAGGCATCTGTCTCAGTGAGGCCCTTCTGTAGGATGTCCACATCATTTGGGGACTTGACAGTGGCTCCTAGTTTGCAGTCATCTGCGAACTTCATTAGCCAGAGGCCTTCTGTGTTAGCCTGTACTTCAGAAAAGTAGATACCAAACAGGAGAGGTCCCAGGACGGAACCCTGTGGTACTCCACTTGTCACTGCTTTGAGGTCAGATTTGGAGTCTGCAACTTTTACAGGGTGGGTTCTGTCAGTGAGCCAGTTGGCAACCCATCTTGTGACGTAGGGATTTATACCTACTTTAGTGAGTTTGGCTATAATTCCAGAATGAAGGATGGTGTTGAAAGCCTTGGCGAGGTCAAGATAAGCTGTGTGAACCACCTTACCCTCATCCACGGCTTTGGTGACTGCCTCAAAGAAGTCGATCAGGTTCAGGAGGCATGAGCTGCCTTTCACAAATTCAAACTGGGTGGGATCCAGAGTTTGGAGGTCACCAATGTCTTTGTTTGAGTTCCATGATGATACGTTCTATGGCCTTCCAGACCAGGCTCGTCAGGCTAATAGGTCGATAGCTCCCAGGATCAGTGGTGGCCCCCCCCCCCTTTGTGGAGTGGGATAACTGTTGCTGTGCGTCATTCTGTGGGCACAAAGCCTGATGCGAGACTATTACTGAACATGGTGCTTAAGTGGGGAGCCAGTTCGTTCTGAAGTTTGTGTAAAACGCAGCCTGGGATGTTGTCTGGTCCCATGGATGCTGTGTTTTTGGCTTTAGAGAGTGCAGCTTTTACGTGTGTAGTTGTGATTACAGGGACTCTGCATTCTTCCTGTATAGATATTGGCCCTTTAGGGGGTGAGAGGGGGGGTAAAGTTAGCACTGAACCGATCTGCCAGGATGTTGTCAATATCAGTTGGTTCTGTAATTTTCGTGCCTTTGTGCTGTAACTCGGAGCAGATCTGGGTGTTGCCATCTAGATTCTTGACATAGCTATAGGATGCTTTGTGGTTGTCCTTGGATTTAGTGGTGATTTTGTTTTCGTAGCTAGCTTTGGAGGATCTTATAAGGGATCTCAGCTTCTTACTGAGGCTGACCAGGGAGCTCCTCCACTCATGGGATTTTACTCTCTTTTGCAACAGTTTCTTCCTTCTGTTGTACAGTTTGTTTATGGCAGGGGACCATCAGATTGGCTTCCTTTTTTTGGAGGATAGCGTCTTGGTTCTGTTTGGGATAGCACGATCCATGCACTCGTGTAAGTGCTTATAGAGTGCATTTGTGTAGGATTCAGCAGTTGTAACTGTATTATCCATCTGCATGGGTGTCATGAAGTTCACCACTTCTGTCTTAAGAAGCATGAAGTTGGCTTTGGAGAAATTTTTTACTGTGGTTTCCTTAATGGGGGGTGGGGGCGGGATGTGGATATCAAGGGGTGATAAGCTTATGGTCAGATTGGACCAACAAGGAGTTGACTTCAGGTGTGGAACACCAGTCACTCATGTTGGTAATGACTAGGTCTAGGATGTTGTTGCCCCTGGAGGGGGTGTGGATAAGTTGATCTAGGGCATTGGAGTTTATAAATTCCAGAAAGCGTTGAGCTAAGGAGTTGGTACACGAGTAGTTTTCCCTGTCTTATTCTTCTATAAAAATCCATGCCTCAGCCATTTCAGCTCATTACAACACAGACCCCCCCCCCCTTTCTCTCATCCTGTTCTAAAGCAGTATCTGAGGTGGCAAAAACTTGAGACCACCCAGGAGAGCTCCATCCCCTGCCTGGGACCTTAACTTTGTATTGGAGAAACTCACTCTACCTCCTTTTGAGCCAGCTGCAACTGCAGACTTAAAATTTCTTTCTTGGAAAACAGCCTTCCTTTTAGCAATCACTTCAGCTAGAAGGATATTTGACTTATAGGCCCTTATGGCAGTGGAGCCTTTCATCATCTTTCATGTGGACAGGGTGTCACTTGGGACCAATCCATCATTCATGCCCAAGGTGGTATCCAGTGTGGCTCTTAATCAGTCCATTCATTTGCCAACTTTCTTTCCCAGTCCACAGAACAAGGGAGAGTGGATTCTGCATTCATTGGATGTGCACAGACAACTTAGATTCTACTTGGACAGGACTAAATCTCGAAGAAAATCTGAACAACCGCTGGTAGCATTTGCTGCAGTAGCAGAGGGGAAGGCTATTTCAAAGCAAACCATTTCTAAATGGATTAACCATTGTATTAATTTCTGTTATAAGCACCATGGAAAACCTATCCCCCAGGGGATCAGATCTCATTCCATCAGGGCTGCATCTACGTCAGCAGCCTTTCTCAGAGGTGTTGCTACCAGAGATATTCTAGAAGCTGGAGTTCAGTTCATACTTTCACCAAGCATTGTCACTTGCCAATTTTCTCTAAATCCAGAGCTGGCTTTGCCACTGCTGTTTTGCAGGGCCTTATATTTGGTCCTAATGCTGTATAAATCCATCCTTCCAACCTTAGTTTTGGGAATCTACCCAAATGTAATGACTGCAACAGTTTTCTACACTTACCGTAAATGTAGATGTTCGAGTGTATTCACTGTTGCAGTTCTGGTTACCCTCCCTCCAGCACCCTGTTTTTCTTTTACTATACCTCTTTCTTTTACTATGCTTAAAAGCCTTTTTGGTGTATTTGCTTTTGTTTGGAGGTATATTTGTTTTTAATTTTATATATATGTATGTATGTGTGTATATATATATATATATAGATATAGATATAAATATAGATATATATAGATATATATAGATATAGATATAAATATATATATATATATAGACATTTATAGATATATATATCTATATATATAGATATATATATCTATATATATATATATATATATATATATATATATATATATATATATATATATATATATATATATATATATATATATATATATATATAGATATATTTTGCTCCCCATTTGGTGGACACCTGACATCTGGGGCAAGAAAAACTGATGTAATGGCGTCGGCTGCATGTTTTATACCCCTGACGACCTGACGTCATGGAAGAAGGGACAGTAACCGACTCAGGACCCAAGACTTTGTTAATCAGGCCGACTGAGGGCAACCTGCCAGTAGATTACCCAAATGTAATGACTGCAACAGTGAATACACTCGAACATCTACTTTTATGGTAAGTGTACACAACTGTGCTTTCTGGGGGTACATGACTTATTTTCTAATGATTCCATTGACAATATTGCACATGAGAAAGCTATAATGGCTCCTGAAAAACTTCTGGTCCCAACACCAGCATACTCTGGAAATGCCAATAGCACTCCTACTATGCATGAAAAAATTAAATTACCCAGAAGCCCACTTTCAACTCGCTAGAAATGGTCCAAACCCTAACCACAGGCAGTTCTGACATGGCTTGGGGAGCATCCCTGGGACAGCTTAGAGTCCAAGGGACATGGAACAGGCACCAGGCGGCAGCTGAGCACATCAGTGTAAATGAGATGATGGCAGTTATTTTTGGCCTTGAAAGTTTTCCAAGAAAGGCTAGTACCTGGAGCAGTTAGGTACTAATGGACAACGATGCAACGATATAGATGCAGGTAATAACTTATTCTTGCCACCTATGCAGATTAACAATGGAACTAGAGCTACTGTCTCAGAAGTTATGCCTCACTCATTGCTGCATGCATACTGAATGAAGACTACCTGCAGGCAGCCAGTCTGAGCAGATCCCAGCAAGTGGATAAAGGAAGTTTTCCTGGACCTGATGCACAAATGAGGTGTGCTAGATGTAGACCATTTTGCTTCCAGAGAAAGTAAATTCAGTAAGTTCTTTTCCAGAACTCCCCAGTGAGGGTTGTGGAGAACAGATGCCACTTTCATCTGGACAGACTACTTTCTCTCTCTGTATGCTTTTCCTCCAGTACTCCTTATCCCTAGGATATTGCAGCAAGTGAGAGCAGATAAACCAATAAAAATGGTACGTGGTAGTTCCTTACTGGTCTAGGCAGCACTGATTCTCCCTCCAACTAACCCTTACAAAGGGAGAATCATGACACCCCCTTTTAACAGACCTCCTGTCGTAGTGCAAAGGGGCTGTCATTCACCCCAACCTATAGACATTCAAATTGATAGCTTGAATTATAGGTTACTGATTTCCACCTAGATGATAATTTTCAGAGGATGTGCTGTTTAGTACTAAAGGAGGATAGAAAACCAAGTACTAAAATGTCATGTGGCAAAATGGAAAAGGTTTTTCTGTATGGTGCAAGACTAAAGGTATCCTACCTGGCAAGATTGCAGTAGATACTGTAGTACCTTTCCATCCTGTACAAAGGAGGGCAGTCTTATTCTAGTGTAAAAGTGAATGCTCTTGGTATTTCTACTTTCTTTCCCATGTCCCCTGCTGCATATGCTCACACCAGTATGAAACCGTTCCTAAAAGGGGTCTTGCATCTTGGGCCACCCAGATGAGAACCTGTTACTCCTCTTCGGACCTAAATGATGTACTGAAAACCTAACACTGCTGCCCTTTAAACCAGCATCTTCAGCACCACTTAAATAGCTTACTTGGAAGGCAGCTCTGCTGTTGGCACTCACCTCTGCCAGACATATGTATCCAAGCTGCAAGCTTTGATGTGCAAAGATCCCTTCCTCATTTTTCATACTAGCATAGTATCCTTGAGAACTAAGTTTTCCTTCTTCCCCAGTGTTGTATTTGAGGCTCTGTGAACAAAGCTCTTCATCTCCATGTATCCCTTTCCAATCCACAGGGTAAAGGATCCTTCACTCTATAGATTAGCAAAGGCAACTAAGATTCTGCCTACACCAAGCAAAATTCTCAAACCAATCTGACAAGCTGCTGTTGGCATATGCAGGATCGAATGAAATGGGACAAACCATTTCCAAATGGATAGCCATCTATATTACTCTCAGCACTGGAAGCAGACTCCTGACATAGTCGGGGCTCAATTGACAAGGGTAAAAACTACCATTTCAGCAGTCCTAAAAGGACACTTTCACATATCATTCTGAAAGAAGCTGTTTGATCCTCTGCACACACCTTCACCAGACATTAACACTTTGGTGTCATAGGCAGAGTCAGAGCAGGGTTGTCTTTGACATACTGCAGAGCTTAATTCCAGCTCAAAATTTTCCCCGACCTTCTCAGTAGAAAACCTTTGGGAGTTTTCCCAAGATTTAATACTGCAACACTGACTACAGTGAATATAGTACAGCTGTGTAGTAAACTTGCCAGAATTGTAGTACCCTTTCCCCCACCCTTTTACCCTCTTCTCTTCTGGGGTTGTGGTTTGTATCCTAGCTATTCACCACCCCCTTCTGCCTCACTCTGCTTATTTACTTTTTTCTGCTTTCAGTAAGATTAGTAGGGCAGGTAGTGAGCTGCCTGAGAACTATGGACATTGGTACCTCTATTAAAGTGGTACTGGCCAATATAACGTTATGCTATTGACGTCTAGACCTTGGAAGGTTGGGACAGCCCCTGGCTTGGGGAATGGTTAAAAACTCTAGTTTTTGGGCTGGGCTCCAGTGTCAGCATATCAGAAGTTCCCAAGACGTAGTACTGCAATGCTGTGTTAATTTGGCTTTAACTTTCTTGCATAGATGTGTAGATAGAAAGAAAATGGCCTGAAGATGGCGAAGATGGCCCAGATAGACTTAGTCTGTTATCTTGCATTAGGAAGTAGTGTACCTGGATCTAGATGTCCACAGAGCTCAGGGAGTTGGGCTGGTCAGACATGTGTCTGCTTTATAGTGAAGGCTCATAGATGCAAAGTTTTACTACAACAGAAATCCATAAAAAGAGCATCCACCTTTAAATGTAACAGTTGCTGAAATGGCACTGCATTTATGTCCCCCAAAGAAACCTGTGCCTTCTCAGTGGGACTTAAAAGACATGTCCAGTGCTAGTGCCATGGTGTAGAGAGAGAAAGCCCCGACTGTGGTACAGGCAGCCAGGGTTCAGTAAGTGGCTCAGTCATTTGAGTTGCTGGGAGGGAGGATGGGCGTGACTGTCCTGGGAGGAGATGAGGGAGGAGTATGTGCACATAGGGTGGTCAGATTTTTTTTTGGTGGAGGTCAGGGAAACAACTGCATAGTACTTCTGGGTTGGGTGGGGGTGACTTGCTGATGTCTGCTTCTTGCAGAAGTGAGTAGCAGATCGATGCAGCCCACCTGTTGCACATCCCACCCACAGGTTGCTGCTGTGGATGTGTGGAGAGGGCGAAAAACTAGGAAAACTCCCCTAAAGCAGCATGCTGTGGTCCTCTGCCAGTATAATCTGATTGCTTCTATCCCTTGTTGGAGCAAGTCCTAGGCAGCTCAGGAGGGGATTGTAAGAATGACTAACTAGGAGAGGCACCAGGGTCATGTGATTATGAGCTGCAGGGGGGAGTAAAAAAAAAAACTGTCCCATGCTTTTTTTTAAATGAACGAGCTCGGTTCCTGTAAAGTTCCTGTTTTGGGAATTTCTGTATGCAGTGGCCATTACATCAGCTAAAAGAAACTAAGAAGTGCAGGCCTTTATGTTCTGAGCACCCAGCATGCTTTTTTTTTTTTTTTTTTTTTTTTTTTTTTTTTTTTTTTTTTTTTACAAAGGCAAGGTGGCTCTTAGTTCTGTCAGGATAATATGCTTGTGCAAATAAATCTAAGATTTCAGACAGACCTGTTTCTTTTGTCAGGCAAGTAGTGAAGACGTGTCTTCAAGTAGGCCTTCAAACAGAGCATTTGTCCTGCTGTGTACCATCTTCTGTTATGGCTGCACTTGACAAGGGCAGCAGCTGTTATGGCTTTTTCAGCAATGCTTCATTCCAAGGTGGTATGCGTGTGTGTGCGCTAGTGAATAAATGACCATCAACACTTTTTTTTTCCTAGACCTTGCAAATTGGACATACTTTTCTTAAGGAGAGCAAACTTTGCCAGCACAGTGCTGGTGTGTTACTCATCCCCAACTCTGTGGCAAGCTACTCAATTGCTTTAGTACTCTTCTGTGTGTTATAATAGGTAAACTGCAACACTGAGCCTTGTGAAGAACAGTGTAGTTGTGTGAGCATAATTACCATAATCCTAGATGTTTGAATAATGTCACTGCTGTAGTATAGACTCCCTCCCTCCCTCTCATTTTGACTATCTTGCTTTGTTTAGTTTTGGGGAATTAGTTTTCCTTTTCTTGGTAGCACCATCTCTTAGAACTCTGCATTGCCTGCTATGTGCCCTACTTGGGACCTAATGAGCACACTCGGTGATCACCAAAAAAAAAAAAAAAAAAAAACTGAAGGTGGAGTGGACACCTCCACTTTAGAGTGTCTCTCTCCGATGTCCTGTGAATAACCAAGGGCTTTCTTGCACAGAGGATATCCAGTAGCCTTGGAAGTTGGTCCGTGTTAGACAGCAACCTGTAGTGTAATTCCCATATATTGATTGATATTGCAGCATTGGTTTTATTCTGATTTCTACAGTTATGGGTAGGTTGATAAGAGTACTGTAGATGTTTGCCTTGTTGTGATTCATGTACTTGCACAGCCAAGCTTAATATTGGTTTTCCACATGCTTCCCCACCTTACGCAACCACCAGATCTTTGAAGTCCATTATTCTTGCATACCAGAAGGAGTGAACTTTGCTTTTCACTGTAAAGATATGCAACTGTTGACACTAAAATTGATTTTATTTTCATGACATTGCCATGTAATAGATATTTTCTAGCTATTTAGAAAAGTGAAATGAAGCATTTTGTTTAGGTAACACTAAGCTTTCTTTTTTGTAATATGTGATATTTTTATTGTCTTGCAGGTATGGTATGATGACCACACCCACCAGAAGTACAGTGCCCCACAAACTCTCTATGTATCTGTTACCATGAATACTGTAAGTTGTATATTCTAGATACAATTTTGAATGAAAATTTCCCATTTGTAACATTTCATGTCACAGAATGACAGTACAGTATACAGATTTAACTGAACTTGCCCAGTTTTCCCCATTAATTTATACATGTATTCTTGTTTTGATGACAGTTTTTTGCAGTGTTGAAGTCCGTTTCCCTTGTATATTGAAGTTCTGCTTAGGACATACAGCAAAGCTGTCTTTCTTGGGGAGTCGTAAGAATTTAAAGATGTTACGTTAATTACCTGTGAACTGAAGGAGCTAGAAGCTACATTTTATATTTAAGGGGAAAATAAAACATCTCAAGGCTTTCCTGAGAAAGCGTACTGAAGCAAACTTTGCCACAGGATAAACTGCTGTGTGGGGAAAGGCATTATTTCTTGGTCTGTATTTCTTATATTCTTTTGCTTGCAGAATGGGTTCTTTTCCCTTGAATATTAAAAAGTCTTCATAATTCACTGTTGGAGTACTGACTCTTGGAATTCCTGCCTGCATTCTAATTGCCAGCCTGAATACCAGACTTTCACCCCCAGTCCGCCCAGCAGACTCCCAACCCCTCCATCTTTCTTGCCACAGTTTGAGCATGTCCTCCAATCTAGTTGCTTTGTCAGAATGCCAAACTTAAGCCATCATTTGAAGATAAGTACACTGTTAAAGAGCTTTCTTCTGTTCATATTACTGTTTTTGGTATGCATTGTTTTGTAGATTTCTGAGACAAAAGCCAGAAGTGTGATAAGTGTTGGAAGGGAATACCTCACTGGGCTTGCACGACTTGTGCTTTTCTGCCTGATTTCAATCTACAACATGCTTTAGTGTCCCCACTGTGCCTTATTCCTACAGTTTGGCACAACGCTGTTTATACTGAGTAGCCTATCAACTGTTCCAAGGTGACTTGTGTCCTGCTTTTTGAGCCATATAGATCCATTCCTACGTGAACTCCTATTTCTCCACAAAAGCTGTGGCTGTACAAACACCATACTAGGGACCTAAATCTGCATCGGCAAATAAGACTCACTAGAGAGAGAGGTTTCTAACTAAATGCATTCCCAGCCTGTGGAATAAGTTGCAACTGCAGGTCAGATGACGTGCTACTTTGCCTTTAAGGCTAGCCTTGATAGTATGGAAAGACAGAAACTTAAACTTGGGTTTTCATGGTACAGCCCTGCTTGATATCCAGAGTGAGCACTAAGTACTTTAAAGGGTGGCAAGTGATTTTGTGCCCACTTAAAGGTATCTTATGATCAGTGTAATTGTTTTATGTAATAGTGTTCTTATGTTCCTGTATTTCAATCAGTGGACCGTTAAGCACCAGACAAACCCCACTAGCTGTAGATATGCCACATAAAGTTTAAGGTATTACACAGTGAGGACTCTAGCTTGGCTGGGTCTGTCTTGCAGTTTTTACTGAATGATTTGTCTGTGAGACCATTTTACCCCTTGAAAATGGGATTTTGATAGCAGCAGTTTTACACATCATTTGAAGACTGCTGTTACTTGTAACACTGTCAGAGTCTTTATGATTGTATTGATCCATGAATTAAAATGTTCCAAAGGATCTTCTCTTGTCAGTTTTTCATGTAGCATCTACAAAAATAAACCTAAAGAGGTCAAATATTAATGGATGATCATGAAGTATTCCATAGTAACACTAGTAAATGATTGGAGTAGGCTATAGTGAATGAATGGAGAAATTCTTTACAACGCACTGAAGAGTGAGCTTGATGTATGTATTTGTATAATTTACAAGTGAAATATACTTTAGGAAGAATGGAGAAGATGGTGATCAGATGTGGAAAGCCAAGATTCCTTTAAACCTGAAAACTGCTTTGAACTAGGTTTAGTGAAAAGGTTTTAGTGCTTTGAACTGGGTTTAGTGAAACTTGCTGTATTTGCAAATGCATTTAAATATATTTGCAGCTCTCTAGATGTCCAGAGTATGTTCTTAAACTTAAGTTTGAAATATTTTTTTTTGTTCTCAGATTCCTGTGTTCCAGAGAGGAGGTACTATAATTCCTCGTAAAGATCGTAGCAGAAGATCGTCATCTTGTATGCAAAGTGATCCTTACACACTTTATGTGGCTCTTAATACTCAGGTAATTTATCTTGTAAAAGTGGTTATTGATCAAATGTTGTTTTCCTACTGAACTTAAGGCATTCTAGTGATGGTGCTGAACATACCAGATTTAAGATAGGTACTGGACAGATGTCCATCATTCACACTGCCTCAGTGGCATGTGGGTTTTTTACCTGTACACAGAAATACATTGGCAGCTTTGTAGACCTTAAAATCCTTTCCTCTGACTCTGTGATGGGAATTGGCTAAGCCCATCCCATCAGGTTAAGCCTAGCCCTTCTTGCAGAACATCAGTTATTCAGTTTTACTACCAGCTGTAGGAGTCGAACATGGAATATCTTCAGCAGCCTGCATTGGTGGATTCCAGTTTCCAGACTCCAATAAGATCCCTTTGGAAACTTTTTTTTAATCTTTTTTATCTTTCTGTTTTATTTAAATATATACCCAGTGTCTTTTTTCATCCAGTTCAGCCTTTGGGTTATCAGATCCAACCATGGCACCTTTTAGAAGCTGTGGATCTAGGACCGTGACTCCTCCCATACCCGTAATTTCCTCGTCCCACAAATTACCTCTGATTTCGTTTTCCACCTGATAAAGAAGGAAAAGTATTTGAAGGCTCTGATAAAAGAAGTAAAGATTTTTTTTTACTTATTTAGTGCTTTTCTTGGTGTGTTATTTTATCAGTCTTCCTGTTTGTGTGTGTGTGTGTGTGTGTGTATGTATATGTATATATATAATTTTATATATATATATATATATATATATATATATATATATATATATATATATATATATATATATATATATATATATATATATATACATGGGTTCCCTTCAGAAGCTCGAAATACTGAAATCTCGAATTTCAGTATCTCGAGCTTCAAGAAGCCGAATCCACAGAACAGCAAAAGTTCAGAAGCGCAAAATTCAAAACCTCGAATACCGGAGGTTTCGAATTTCGCACTTCTAAACTTCCGCTGTGGTTATGTATTCAGGTAAGTGTGTGTGTGTGAGGGGTTTGGGTAGGGGCTGTGATGTGCGTCAGTGGGTTTTGTTGCTGTGATGTGTATGTCCGAGGAGAATGTTGCTTGTGTGGTGATGTTTTGTGTGTGTATGTAGTGCGACCTCGGAGTGAGAATAATTAAGTAGGGGGGTGATGGGGCGCAGCCCCCCACATGGGGGGTGCAGGGTGGCTTGCCCCCCTGCTTTCATTTAGTAGACAGTTTGTGTGTCTTTGTGTGTGTAGTAGTACCGCGGATGTTTGTCACATTTAAATGTTTCAGATCATCAAACAAATATAAATTTTAGACAAAGATAACCCAAGCAAACGCAAAATGCTGCAGTTTAAGTGATGATTATATTTATTAAGGAAACAAAAATATCCAAACCTACCTGGCCGTATGTGAAAAAGTAATTGCCCCCTAAACTAATAACTGGTTGTGCCACCCTTAGCAGCAACAACTGCAATCAAGCATTTGCGTTAACTGGCAAGGAGTCTTTCACATAGCTGTTGAGGAATTTTGGCCCACTTTTCTTTGCAAGATTGTTTTAATTCAGTCATATTGGAGGGTTTCCAAACATGAACCGTCTTTTTAAGCTCATGCCATAGCATCTCAATTGGATTCAAGTCCGGACTTCGACTAGGCCACTCCAAAACCTTCATTTTGTTTTTTTAAGCCATTCAGAGTGGACTTGATGTGTTTTGGATCATTGTCCTGCTGTAGAACCCAAGTGCGCTTCAGCTCGAGATCACAAACTGATGGCTGGACATTCTCCTTCAGGATTATTTGGTAGATAGCATAATTCATGGTTCCATCAATCATAGCAAGTCATCCAAGTCCAGAAGCAGCAAAGCAGCCCCAGACCATCACACTACCACCACCATGTTTGACTGTTGGCATGATGGTTTTTTTTCTGAAATGCTGTTACTTTTATGCCAGATGTAACTGGACACACATCTCCCAAAAAGTTAAACTTTTGTTTCATCAGTCCATAGAATATTTTCCCAAAAGTCTTTGGGATCATCAAGAAGTTTTGTGGCAAAAGTGAGATGAGCCTTTATGTTCTTTTTGGTCAGCAGTGGTTTTTGCATTGGAACTCTGCCATGCATGCCATTTTTGCCCAGTCTCTCTCTCATAGTTGAGTCATGAACACTGACCTTAACTGAGGTAAGTGAGGCCTGCAGTTCTCTAGATGTTCTGGGTTCTTTTGTGACCTCTTGGATGAGTCGTTGCTGCGCTCTTGGGATAATTTTTGTAGGCCGGCCATTCCTGGGAAGGTTCACCGCTGTTCCATGTTTTCTCCATTTGTGGATAATAGCTCTCACCGTGGTTCGCTGGAGTCCCAAAGCTTTAGAAATGGTTTTGTAATCTTTTCCAGACTGATAGATGTCAGATGTTCATCGTGCATACAGCTGCAGTCATAACAGATGGGGTTCTCCTGCCGTCAGGTGGGTCCTCGGTCGGCCAAATTCCAAAGTCTAGGTCTGGCGTCGCTTCTTCCCTGACGTCAGTGCGACAGGGGTATAAAAGAACCAGCCAACGCCATTTTCTTCAGTCTTTCTTGCCGTGCGGTGCCCGAAGCAGAAGCAGTTCGCAAGTGCCGGTCGGCCAGCTCCTGAGATTATGAAAATTTTGCAACCGAAGTCTTCTTGAAAGCTAAGTACCCCGTTGGGGAAACTTTTCTTGCCTCAGACCGATGTCAGACAAAGTTAATAATTGTATTTCATGTGGGAAGCAAATACCGCATAAGGATTTTCATTCCCTCTGCATTCCTTGCTTAGGCCTAGACCACGACGTCTCGGCCTGTCGTTTTTGTGCTACATTCAACAGACGCACCGTTAAGCGTCGGGCGGAGTTCGCCCAACATTATTTTGGCAAAAAATTTAATTACATTATGTCGTCGGATACTCCGACTCCAGTTTTGAGTAAAAGACGCAAACATAAGGACCGACATAAGAGGTCCGTGGCTTCTACCGACACCATGCCAAAGCCGACTACAGGTGGTCCAGTTCTCAGTGAGGCGCCTACGCAGCCCCTGACTACCGACGACACTTCATTGGCGGTGTCTACTGTACCCGAGGTCGCAGGCTCCTCGGCCCACACCCCGACTACCGATACCGAAGCCACTCTAGGCGGTGAAACTCAGAGTTTAGACAGGTCTGCCACCTCTCAAGGTGTCTTCAGGCCTTCCTCTTCTTTGTCCATCAAGGCTTTCACTAAGTCTAAAGCAGCCATGCATTCTAAGAGACAAGCTCCACAGGGCCCTTCTCCAGGCCCCATGCCTAAAAAACAGATGCTCAAAATGGCTGAGGATTTGATTACTCTTATCAGGGGTTCTCAAACCCCCCCCCCCCCGGACAAAAGACCCAGAGTGGAGGAAGAATCCCCCTCCACGGACCAGGCCTCCATCATTTCAGAGCACTCTGATGAACAGGAACATTCATACTCCCCTTTTGAAGATTCTGATCCAGAGGAGTCCATCCCCCCCCCCCCCTGAGGATTACTGTTTTGGGGAAACCTTGCATCAGTTGAGGGAACACTTCCACTGGGAAGGCGAAGAGTACTCCAAGAAAAGGCTTAGAGATTTTCTCTTGCTCCCTCAGCACAGGCCTCTGGCTATACCTCCTGTCTTAGACATTCTAGATGATGTGTATTCGGAGGCCTGCCTTAACCCAGACTCTTTACCTCCAGCCCCAGTCAAGCCTGACAGGTACTACCGGGTTCCTGACTCACTCCAATTCTTATACAAAAGCCATGCGGCTGACCCAGAAACTATCTCACAGGGCCCCAAGGGAATTAAGGCCTCCACTACTAAAAATCCATTACCTTCAGAGAGAGATTCCAGAGCTTTAGAAAGGTGGGGAAAAAAGGTATACACCTCGGCCACCTTAACCATGAGGGCATTAAACTGCCAGTTCCATATGTTAAAGTACCAACAGTTTCTGTTATCACAGTTGAGAAGCAAAATGTCACAACCTGAACAACCAGACTTGAAGGAGTTGCAGGATTTGATGCATAGTGCAGAACAAGTGGGTAAACATACCTTGCAATGTGGTTTTGATGCTCTAGAGGCCTCATGTAGAGCTGCTGTTACAGGATCAGTCATACGTAGACATGCCTGGCTCAAGGCGCAAACCTTACCTGATCATGTCAAAGCTAAATTACTAGATGCCCCTCTACAAAAAGATGTATTATTTGGTGTTAAAGCTGAGGAGGTATTAAAGAAAATGGAGGAAAAGGCTAAATCAATGCAAACAGTGAAAGATTTCCTACAGGTACAACCTCCACGTTTCAGTAGAAATTGGCCTTCAAAAAATTGGTCCCTTCCAGCCACGGACAGACCCCAAAGAGGTAGATACAGGCGCCCGAGGGGCAGAGGGCAATCTCAGGGATCGTTTAGAGGCAGACAATGGCAAGCTCCTACACAGAGTTGGTGAGGATAGTTCACAGCCATTCAGAAAGCAAACCCAATGACTTTCCCCCTTTGCATGCCAAGCAAGGCTCAAATGGCAGCACCCTTAGGCGGAAAACTGGCATTATTTTCGAAAAATTGGCATATTGTCACAAAAGACAAATGGATCCTGGACATTATAAACAGAGGCTACAGATTCCATTTTCACACCCTTCCAAAAATGAGAGGCATGCCAAACCTGCCACACAATCAAAGGGCAGAGGCACAAAGACAAATTTCAGATCTCATGGACAAGAAAGCTATTCAAGAGGTACCTACACAAGAACAAGGTTAAGGTTTTTATTCCAGACTATTCCTGGTACCAAGGAAGGGAAAAGATTGGAGACCTATTTTGGACCTACCCATCCTAAACACATTTCTACTCGTGCCAAAATTCAAGATGCTCACATTACAGCAGCTTCTTCCCATGCTGGGCAAGGAGTCTTGGCTGGTAACATTGGACCTCAAGGAGGCATACCTGCATGTCCCAATCAGACAAGATTGCAGAAGATACCTCAGATTTCTTGCAGGTTCAACCCATTATCAATTCTCTGCATTGCCCTTTGGCTTATCTACTGCGCCCAGAGTATTCACGAAATGCCTGGCATCAGTAATTGCCTACTGCAGACTTCAAGGGATACAAATATACCCATATTTGGACGACTGCCTGATCCAAGCGGACAGCAAGCACATACTTCTGAAACATCTGGCTTTTGTAATAATGTTGTTGAATTCTCTGGGATACACAGTCAACAAAAAGAAATCAAGGCTAATACCCACTCAAAAAATAATTTTCCTGGGTGCCAACTTGGACACAAACACCCGGATGGCCTACCTCACGCCAGAGAAACAGGGGCAACTAACTCAATACTTTAGAAAACTAGCAAATTTCACCAGGCTGACTGCAAGGAAAATCCTGCAGGCTCTGGGATTCATGGCATCTTGCATCCTACTAATCCCATGTGCAAAGCTGCATATGAGGAAACTTCAATGGTACCTGAAAAACCTATGGTCTCAACACAGCCACAGTTTGGAAACAATAATACCACTGGTTCCATGTCTTCAAAAGGAATTTCTGTGGTGGGCTCAAGCATGCCAAAGAAACACAGGTCTCCCATTCTGCAAGCCTCAAGCAAATCAAGTCATCACAACAGACGCCTCGGACTACGCCTGGGGGGCGCACATGACAGATCGGTGCATTCAGGGCAAATGGTCCCAAAAAGAAAAGCACCTTCACATCAATCAAAAAGAAATGCTAGCAGTAATAAATGCTATTATAGCTTTCAAGGACCTTCTACAACCAGGTCAACTATTGATAAGAACGGACAACACCACAGTTATGTGGTACATAAACAAACAGGGAGGAACACATTTATACCCCCTATGCAGGATGGCCATGTCACTTTGGAACATGGCTCTGGAATTGCAAATCGAACTTCAAGCACAGTACTTGCCAGGCAAGGAAAACACGCTGGCAGACAACCTAAGCAGAAATATGACAGATCCACAAGAATGGAAGTTGCATCCTCAAGTTTTTACAGAGATAATTCAAGCATGGGGAAGGCCAGACATAGATCTCTTTGCTTCCCACAAAAATAACCAATTGACAAAATTCTGCTCAAGGACTTTTCATCCACAGGCCTGGAGAGTGGACGCTCTCTCTTTC
This sequence comes from Protopterus annectens, assembly GCF_019279795.1. Lineage (NCBI taxonomy): Eukaryota > Metazoa > Chordata > Ceratodontiformes > Protopteridae > Protopterus > Protopterus annectens. Next base: position 343,327,759 of record NC_056738.1, on the reverse strand, counting down.
AGTTGGACAACAATGACAGTCTGTGCCTTTCCACCTCTTCCTCTGCTGCCCAAAGTTCTATTAAAAACCAGAGCAGACAGACCAAAGATGATTCTCATTGCTCCAGACTGGCCAAGACAGCACTGGTACCCACTCCTGAGGAGCCTGACACATTCCCCACCATGGACCCTACCTCTAATGCCACTTTTTCTGACTCAGCACAGCTTCAAAACTCTTCACAGTCAGCTGAAAACACTCAATCTGGCCGCATGGAAGATTCCTTAACTTCACAACAGTCCCTACTCTCCAAGGAGGTGCAGGATGTCATTTTGGAGGCCAGAAGGCCTTCTACTAGGAAAGCTTACTCCGCAAAATGGAAACGGTTTTGTGCCTGGAATGAGAAAAAGGGCCAGAATCCTGGAATACTGAATTTACCTCAAATATTATAGTATCTAGCTGAGCTGCTAAGCAGTGGACTTTCATTCTCCTCCATCAAAATCCATGCCTCAGCCATTTCTGCAGAATACAACACTGATCCTCCTTTGTTCTCTCACCCCCTCTTAAGACAGTTCCTCAGAGGGGCTAAGAATATAAAACCCCCAAGGAAACAACCAATACCTGCTTGGGACCTCAATTTCATTCTAGAAAATCTAACCTTGCCTCCTTTTGAGCCAGCTGCCTCAACAGATTTGCAATATTTGTCCTGGAAAACAGCCTTCCTTCTGGCTATCACCTCAGCTCGCAGGGTATCGGAACTACAAGCCCTCATGGCTGTGCAGCCTTTCATCATTTTCCATCAGGACAGAGTTTTCTTACGAACCAATCCGTCCTTTATGCCAAAGGTGGTATCCAGGGTAGCTTTGAATTAGGCTATCCACTTACCTACCTTTTACCCTAATCCTCAAAACAAAGGAGAGAGACTACTACATTCCTTGGACATTCACAGACAGCTGCGTTATTTGGACAGAACAAAGCCTTTCAGAAAATCAGAACAACTCTTTGTGTCCTATGCTATAGGAGCTCAAGGGAAGCCAATTTCCAAACAGACAATCTCAAAATGGATAGCCCACTGCATACGCTTTTGTTACTCTTTTCATGGTAAAACTGTACCTGCAGGCATCAGATCTCACTCCACAAGGGCCACAGCTACCTCTGCAGCTTTCCTCAGAGGAGTTCCTATCAAAGATATTTTGGAAGCAGCCACTTGGAGTTCTGTGCATACCTTCTCCAAGCACTACCACCTACCATTATACTCCAAAACTAGAGCAGGCTTTGCCACTGCAGTCTTGCAGGGCATCCTGGCTCCTCCTAGTTCCACCTAGTGCCTACCACCCCTTTTTTAGCTTTGGGATTCTACCCATCTGTTATGACTACAGCTGTATGCACGATGAACATGGTACAGATGTTCATCGTGCATACAGCTGCAGTCATAACAGATGGGTTCTCCTGCCGTCAGGCGGGTCCTCGGTCGGCCAAATTCCGAAGTCTAGGTCTGGCGTCGGTTGTCGTCGCTTCTTCCCTGACGTCAGTACGACAGGGGTATAAAGGAACCAGCCGACGCCATTTTCTTCAGTCTTTCTTGCCGCGCGGTGCCCGAAGCAGAAGCAGTTCGCAAGTGCCGGTCGGCCAGCTCCTGAGATTACGAAATTTGGAAACCGAAGTCTTCTTAAAAGCTAAGTACCCCGTTGGGGAAACTTTTCTTGCCTCAGACCGATGTCAGACAAAGTTAATAATTGTATTTCTTGTGGGAAGCAAATACCACATAAGGATTTCCATTCCCTCTGTATACCTTGTTTAGGCCCAGACCACGACGTCTCGGTCTGTCACTTTTGTGCTACATTCAACAAACGCACTATTAAGCATCGGGCGGAGTTCGCCCAGCATTATTTTGGGGAAGCATTTAACTATACTATGTCGTCGGATACTCCCGACTCCGGTTTTGTCTAAAAAACGCAAAGACAAGGACCGACACACGAGGTCCGCGGCCTCTACCGGCACCACGCCAAAGCCGACTACACATGGTCCGGTTCTCAGTGAGGCGCCTACGCAGCCCCTGATTACCGACTACACTTCTTTGACGGTGTCTCCTGTACCCGAGTTCGCAGGCTCCTCTGCCCACACCCCGACTACAGATACCGAAGCCACTCTTGGCATTGAAACTCAGAATGTGGACAGGTCCACCTCCACTCAAGGTGTCTTCAGACCTTCCTCTTCTTTCTCCATCAAGGCTTTCACAAAGTCTAAAGCAACCATGCACTCTGAGACCAGCTACACAGGGCCCATCTCCAGGCCCCATGCCTAAGAAACAGATGCTTAAAATGGCTGAGGATTTAATTACTCTAATCAGAGGTTCTCAGCCCCCACCGTTCAAAAGGCCCAGAGTGGAGGAAGATTCCCCCTCCTCTGATCAGGGCTCCATTATTTCAGAGCACTCTGATGATGAGGAACATTCTTACTCCCCTTTTGAAGACTCTGATGCGGAGGAGTCCATCCCTTCTGTATCCCCCCCTGAGGATTACTCATTTGGGGAAACTTTGCATACCTTAAGGGAACACTTCCACTGGGAAGGCCAGGATTATTCAGATTCCAAGAAAAGGCTCAGGGAATTTCTGTTACCTCAGCATAGGCCTCTGGCTATACCTCCTGTCTTGGACATCCTAGATGATGTTTACTCAGAGGCCTGCCTTAACCCGGACTCTCTACCTCCAGTTCCAGTTAAGCCTGACAGGTATTACAGGGTTCCTGACTCACACCAATTTCTTTACAAAAGCCATGCTGCTGACCCAGAAACCATCTCACAGGGCCCCAAGGGAGTTAAGGCCTCCATTGCCAAAAATCCATTGCCTTCCGAGAGAGATTCCAGATCCTTAGAAAGGTGGGGGAAAAAGGTATATACCTCGGCTACCTTATCCATGAGGGCCTTAAACTGTCAGTTTCATATGCTAAAATACCAACAGTTTTTGTTATCACAATTGAAGAGTAAAATGTCACAACCTGAACAACCAGACTTGAAGGAGTTGCAGGATTTGATGCATAGTGCAGAACAAGTGGGTAAGCATACCTTACAATGTGGTTTTGATGCTCTAGAGGCCTCGTTTAGAGCTGCTGTTACAGGATCAGTCATACGTAGGCATGCCTGGCTCAAGGAACAAGCCTTGCCTGATCATGTCAAAGCTAAATTACTAGACGCCCCTCTTCAAAAGGATGTACTATTTGGTGCTAATGCTGAGGAGGTATTAAGGAAAATGGAGGAAAAGGCTAAATCAATGCAAACTGTGAAAGAATTTCTACAGGTTCAACCCCCACATTTTAGCAGAAATTGGCCTTCCAAAAACTGGTCCTTTCCTGCCACAGACAGACCCCAAAGAGGCAGATACAGGCACCCGAGGGGCAGAGGACAATCCCAAGGATCGTATAGAGGCAGATAATGGCAAGCTCCTACACAAAGAGGTGGTGAGGACAACTCACAATCTTTCAGAAAGCAAACCCAATGACTTTCCCCTTTGCATGCCAACCAGGTCTCAAATGGCAGCCCCCTTAGGAGGAAAGCTGGCATTATTTTCAAAAAATTGGCATGTTGTCACAAAGGACAAATGGATCCTGGACATTATAAACAGAGGCTACAAATTCCATTTTCACACCCTTCCAAAAATGAGAGGCATGCCAAACCTGCCACACAATCAAAGGGCAGAGGTACAAAGGCAAATTACAGATCTCATAAACATGAAAGCTATTCAAGAGGTACCTACGCACGAACAAGGTCAAGGTTTTTATTCCAGGCTATTTCTGGTGCCAAGGAAGGGAAAAGATTGGAGACCTATTTTGGATCTATCCATCCTAAACACATTTCTTGCTCACTCTACAGCAACTTCTTCCCATGCTGGGCAAGGAGCCTTGGCTGGTAACATTGGACCTCAAGGAGGCATACCTGCATGTCCCAATCAGACAAAATTGCAGAAGGTACCTCAGATTTCTTGCAGGTTCAACCCATTATCAATTCTCTGCATTGCCCTTTGGCTTATCTACTGTGCCCAGAGTATTCACGAAATGCCTGGCATCAGTAATTGCCTACTGCAGACTTCAAGGGATACAAATATACCCCTATTTGGACGACTGCCTGATCCAAGCGGACAGCAAGCACATTCTTCTGAAACATCTGGCTTATGTAATAATGTTATTGAAATCTCTGGGATACACAGTCAACAAAAAGAAATCAAGGCTAATACCCTCTCGGAAGATAATTTTCCTGGGTGCCAATTTGGACACAAACACCCAGATGGCCTACCTCACGCCAGGGGCAACTAATTCAATACTTCAGAACACTAGCAAATTGCACCAGGCTGACTGCAAGGAAAATCCTGCAGGCTCTGGGATTCATGGCATCTTGCATCTTACTAATCCCATGTGCAAAGCTGCATATGAGGAAGCTACAATGGTACCTGAAAAACATATGGTCTCAACACAGCCACAGTTTGGAAACAATAATACCACTAATTCCATGTCTGGAAAAGGAATTTCTGTGGTGGGCTCAAGCATGTCAAACAAACACAGGTCTTCCATTCAGCAAGCCTCAAGCAAATCAAGTCATCACAACAGACGCCTCGGACTACGCCTGGGGGGCGCACATGACAGATCGGTGCATTCAGGGCAAATGATCCCAAAAAGAAAAGCACCTTCACATCAATCAAAAAGAAATGCTAGCAGTAATAAATGCTAATATAGCTTTCAAGGACCTTCTACAACCAGGTCAACTATTGATAAGAACGGACAACACCACAGTTATGTGGTACATAAACAAACAGGGAGGAACACATTCTTACCCCCTGTGCAGACTGGCCATGTCACTTTGGAACATGGCCATGGAATTACAAATGGAACTACAAGCACAGTACTTGCCAGGCAAGGAAAACATGCTGGCAGACAACCTAAGCAGGAATATGACAGATCCACACGAATGGAAATTGCATCCAAAAGTTTTTAAAGAAATAATCCAAGAATGGGGAAGGCCAGACATAGATCTCTTTGCCTCCCACAAGAATCATCAATTGACAAAATTCTGCTCAAGGATCTTCCATCCAAAGGCCTGGAGAGTGGACGCTCTTTCTTTCAGTTGGACATCAGTGACAGTTTATGCCTTCCCTCCTCTTCCTCTGCTGCTCAAAGTTCTATTAAAGACCAAAGCAGACAGACCAAAGATGAATGTCCTTCAAGGATGCATCTGCAGTCCTAACAAATGGGTTGTCCTGTCGTCAGGCAGCCCTTCGGTCGGCCGGATTCCAAAGTCTGGGTCTGGCCTCAGCTGGTGTTGCACTTCACCCGACGTCATCTCTGCTGGTCTTCGGGTATAAAGGCATCAGCCGACGCCATTTTCCTCAGTCTTTCTTGCCGCGTGGCGCCCGAAGCAGAAGCTGTTCGCAAGTGCCGGTCGGTCAGATCCAGAGATTACTACTACCGAATACTACTTCGAAGACTTCTAAAAGCTAAGTACCCCGTTGGGGACTCTTTCTTGCCTCAGCCGATGTCAGAAAAAGTGAATAACTGTTTAACTTGTGGGAAACAAATACCTCATAAAGATTTCCACTCTTACTGCTTACCTTGTTTAGGCCCAGACCACGACGTAGCAGCCTGTTTAGCCTGTGCTTCCTTCAACCGACGAACGCTTAGGCGTCGGTCGGAGTTTGCTGAACAGTTTTTCGGCTCAGATTTTGCGTACATTATGCCGTCGGATCCTCCGACTTCTCAAATTGTTAAGAAACGCAAAGAAAAAGACCGACACTCGCGGTCCGCGGTTTCGGCCGAAACCGAGCAAACGGGTCAATCTTCAGCCGAATCCATGACTAGCTCCTGCTACCCTAGTTGAATCGGCCTCTGAAGTTTTGCCTATTAATGTGGTTCCTCCAGAATTATCGGACACCATCCCTTTGGATAGCACGTGGTGCTGCTAGGCCTCCTGCAGCCATGTCTATAAAGGCCTTTGCCAGGGCTAAAGCAGCCAAATCTGCTAAATCTGTGCCTGTTAAGCCCCCCTCACACAGGCCCAGTTCCAGTTCTCAAATGCTTACTCTGGCAGAGGATCTCATCTCTTTAATAAGGGGATCCCAATCTCACCCAGACAGGGCCTCTTAGCCTCCAGAAAAGAGACCTAGAGCAGAGCCCCCTGAGCCAGTGTCCTCAGATGATTCTTCAGATGTTTCAGACAATACAGACCATCCAGAGGCTCCCTTTTCTACTTATGAAGATTCCGATGCTGAAGAATCTATCCCTTCTGCCTCTCCACCAGAGGAATTTTCCTTTGGAGAAACCTTACATGCCATGAGAGAGCAATTCCAATGGCAAGGACAAGATTTCTCTGATTCAAGGAAAAGGCTTAGGACCTTTCTACATTTACCGCAACATAGGCCCTTAGCTATACCTCCAGTTCTTCCTGTTGTGGATGCAAGCATTTAATGATGCTTGCACTGCTCCTGATACTTTACCTCCAGCCCCTGCCAAGCCAGATAGGTTTTACAGGGTCCCGGACACTCATCACCATCTATACAAGGCTCCCCTTGCAGATCCTGAGACTATCTCCCAGGGGCCTAAGGCAGTAGCTTCGACCTCAGCAAAAAACCCTCTCCCTTCTGAAAGGGAATCCAGGTCCTTAGAGAAATGGGGTAAAAAAGTTTACACCTCTGCTACTCTCTCTCAGCTAGAGCTTTGAACTGTCAGTTTCATATGATCCAATACCAAGAGTTTATGCTTGATCAGTTAACTAAGAAACTATTCCTTAGATAAGAAATATGTTTTAGAAATGGTGAATAACATTCAGCAGGTTAGTAACCATTCTTTAAAATGTGGCTATGATGCACTGGAGGCTTCATTTAGATCAGCCATGACTGGCACAGTTATAAGAAGGCATGCATGGTTGAAAAAACAGGTCTTGCCGGATCATGTTAAAGCAAAGCTATTAGATGCTCCTATGGATAAGGTCAGTCTATTTGGTTCTCCTGCCTAGCAAGTAATGAAGAAAATGGAAGAGAAGGCAAAATCTGTACAAACAGTTAAAGATTTCTTACAGGTTCAGCCCCCAAGGTTCAGCAGGAACTGGCCTTCAAAAAATTGGTCCTTTCCAGACTCCTCTAAACCTCAGAGAGGCAGGAATAGACGTTCCAGAGGCAGAAATCAATCCAGAGGAGGTGCCTACAGAGGATGCCAGTGGCAAGGCAATAACCAACGAGGCACAGACACAACCACTGCCACTACAACAGGACAATCACAGTGACTTGGCTCTGACACCGCCTACCAGGGAACAAATAGCAGCACCCTTAGGCGGGAAGTTAGCCTTATTTTCAAAAAATTGGCACTATATCACAAGAGACAAGTGGATTTTGCAAACTCTAGACCAAGGCTACAGGTTTCATTTCCACACCTTACCAGTAAAAAGAGGAATGCCAAACCTACCTCCAAATCAAAAAACAGAAGCTCTAAAACAGATAGCTCAATTAACAAAGATGAGAGCTGTGGAAAGGGTACCTCCTACAGAACAGGGCAAAGGATTCTACTCCAGACTCTTTCTAGTACCAAGAAAAGAGAAAAGTTGGAGACCTATTCTCGACCTGTCCGCCTTAAACACATTCATCGTTGTTCCAAAATTCAAAATGCTGACCCTACAGCAACTTCTTCCCATGCTGGGCAAGGAGTGTTGGCTGGTAACTCTAGATCTCAAGGAGGCATACCTGCACGTCCCCATACGACCAAATTGCAGAAGATACCTCAGATTTCTTGCAGGATCAGAGCATTATCAATTCTCAGCATTGCCCTTTGGCTTATCTACTGCGCCCAGAGTATTCACAAAATGCCTGGCATCAGTAATCGCTCATTGCAGGCTACAGGGAATCCAAATTTATCCATACCTGGATGACTGCCTGATACAAGCGGACAAGAAAAGCAAGCTGACAAAAGACTTACAAAAAGTCATTCGCTTACTACAAGCCCTGGGATACACAGTCAATTTAAAAAAGTCAAGACTGATACCATCCCAAACAAGAACATTCTTGGGTGCAGAATTGGACACAGTAAAACAGATGGCATTCCTAACTGCAGAAAAACAAGAACAACTCCCTCTTTACTTCTTGGCATTAACAAAGCAGAACAAACTAACAGCAAGGAAAGTACTGCAGGCCTTGGGCTTCATGGCATCATGCATAATCCTGGTCCCCCATGCCAGACTGCATATGAGAAAGCTACAGTGGTACCTAAAGAATTTATGGTCTCAACACAAGCACAACTTAGAAACCGAAATACCACTAATCCCATGCCTGAAACAAGAGTTCCTATGGTGGGCTCAAGCATGCCAGTCAAACCCAGGCTTGCCCTTCCACAAATTGCAAGCAAGCCAAACCATCACAACGGACGCCTCAGACCTAGGTTGGGGGGCACACATGCTGGACAAATGCATACAAGGATTATGGACTCCAGACCAGCTGCACCTGCATATAAATCAAAAAGAAATGCTGGCAGTAAAACTAGCAATCCAGAATTTCAGACCATTCCTCAGAGAAGGCCATTTAATGATAAGGACAGACAACACCACAGTCATGTGGTACATCAACAAACAGGGAGGCACTCATTCATACCCCCTATGCCGAATGACTCTGGACCTATGGGATATGGCTCTGAGCTACAACATCCAGTTACAGGCAATATTTGTACCGGGAAAAGAAAACATCCTAGCAGACATGCTAAGCAGAACTACCTCGGATGCTCACGAATGGATGCTACACCCGGACATCTTCAAGACCATCACAAAGAAATGGGGAATGCCACAAATAGACCTATTCGCATCCCCACTCAATCACCAGCTCAAGAAATTCTGCACAAGGACATACCACCCACTTGCATGGAAGGTGGACTCTCTATCCTTCAGTTGGAAAGGCCTGACAGCATATGCATTTCCACCACTTCCTTTGATACACAAGGTACTACTGAAAATCAAAGAGGAACGTCCAAGGATAATTCTGATAGCTCCAAATTGGCCAAGACAACACTGGTATCCATTGCTGAGGAGCATGTCTCGGGGGAGAACGTGGACACTACCCCTGATGCCTTTGATGTTAACTCAGAACGACTACAACATCATGCATCCAAACCTAAAAACTCTGCAACTGACTGCCTGGAACATTACATAACAGCAACTAACCCAGATTTATCCCAAAGGGTTAAAGACATTATCCTTGAGGCCCGCAGACCTTCAACAAGAAGGAACTATGCAGGAAAATGGAAAAGGTTTGTCATTTGGAGTACTGAAAGAGGAAAAGATGTGTCAAAGATAGATATTGCTAACATCCTGGAGTACTTGGCAGAGCTTCTTCATACAGGCCTGTCCTATTCCTCCATCAAAATACATGCATCAGCTATTTCTGCAGAATACAGCTTCGATCCCCCTGTCTTCTCACATCCTTTACTCAGGCAGTTCCTCAGAGGAATCAAGAATGTAAAACCTCCTAGGGAACCACCATTACCAGCATGGGACTTGAACTTTGTGCTAGAAAAATTGACACTCCCTCCATTTGAACCAGCAGCAACAGCAGATCTGCAGCACCTATCCTGGAAAACTGCTTTCCTACTGGCAATTACTTCAGCAAGAAGGGTTTCGGAACTACAGGCCTTAATGGCAGTACAACCCTTCCTAATCTTCCATCAAGATAGAGTGTCCATGAGAACTAATCCTACATTTATGCCTAAGGTGGTATCCAGAGTGTCTCTAAACCAGGCAATCAACCTACCTACCTTCTTTCCCAATCCACAGAACAGGGGGGAAAGACTGCTGCATACCTTGGATGTACATAGACAGTTG